>NW_026700217.1:0-31084 GCF_030435755.1 Ochotona princeps
TCCGAGTGGTTCTTGTGGGAGAACAACTCCATTTGGCTCACTAACTTCACACACCATCAGGCTTCCAAGCAGCTCTCAAGGAAACTCAGTTTTCACACTCTATGCTTAGAGCCCTTTGAGTGCATTATCTAGGAATGAACCTGGTAGAGCATCCCACACAAACGAATGCTCCACATGCGGGTTTCACATGCCACCAACTCCACATTCACAGGCAACTTCAGCGCCACAGCCGTTTTCAGATAGCCCTCAATGCAAAGGCTCTAGACTCAAATATTGGTGTGAGAGCTAATTCAATCAAGGAAACACTGCATGTTGGTGAAGGGCATATTGAAGAAGGATCAGCCGAGTGGTTCTTGTGGGAGAACAACTCCATTTGGCTCACTAACTTCACACACCATCAGGCTTCCAAGCAGCTCTCAAGGAAACTCACTTTTCACACTCTATGCTTAGTGCCCTTTGAGTGCATTATCTAGGAATGAACCTGGTAGAGCATCCCACACAAACGAATGCTCCACATGCGGGTTTCACATGCCACCAACTCCACATTCACAGGCAACTTCAGCGCCACAGCCATTTTAAGATAGCCCTCAATGCAAAGGCTCTAGACGCAAATATTGGTGTGAGAGCTAATTCAATCAAGGAAACACTGCATGTTGGTGAAGGGCATATTGCAGAAGGATCAGCCGAGTGGTTCTTGTGGGGGAACAACTCCATTTGGCTCACTAACTTCACACACCATCAGGCTTCCAAGCAGCTCTCAAGGAAACTCAGTTTTCACACTCTATGCTTAGTGCCCTTTGAGTGCATTATCTAGGAATGAACCTGGTAGAGCATCCCACACAAACGAATGCTCCACATGCGGGTTTCACATGCCACCAACTCCACATTCACAGGCAACTTCAGCGCCACAGCCGTTTTTAGATAGCCCTCAATGCAAAGGCTCTAGACGCAAATATTGGTGTGAGAGCTAATTCAATCAAGGAAACACTGCATGTTGGTGAAGGGCATATTGAAGAAGGATCAGCTGAGTGGTTCTTGTGGGAGAACAACTCCATTTGGCTCACTAACTTCACACACCATAAGGCCTTCAAGCAGCTCTCAAGGAAACTCAGTTTTCACACTCTATGCTTAGTGCCCTTTGAGTGTCTAGTACTTAAATGAAGCTTGGTGAGCATCCACACAAACGAATGCTCCACATGCGGGTTTCACATGCCACCAACTCCACATTCACAGGCAACTTCAGCGCCACAGCCGTTTTCAGATAGCCCTCAATGCAAAGGCTCTAGACTCAAATATTGGTGTGAGAGCTAATTCAATCAAGGAAACACTGCATGTTGGTGAAGGGCATATTACAGAAGGATCAGCCGAGTGGTTCTTCTGGGAGAACAACTCCATTTGGCTCACTAACTTCACACACCATCAGGCTTCCAAGCAGCTCTCAAGGAAACTCACTTTTCACACTCTGCTTAGTGCCCTTTGAGTGCATTATCTAGGAATGAACCTGGTAGAGCATCCCACACAAACGAATGCTCCACATGCGGGTTTCACATGCCACCAACTCCACATTCACAGGCAACTTCAGCGCCACAGCCGTTTTCAGATAGCCCTCAATGCAAAGGCTCTAGACGCAAATATTGGTGTGAGAGCTAATTCAATCAAGGAAACACTGCATGTTGGTGAAGGGCATATTGCAGAAGGATCAGCCGAGTGGTTCTTGTGGGAGAACAACTCCATTTGGCTCACTAACTTCACACACCATCAGGCTTCCAAGCAGCTCTCAAGGAAACTCACTTTTCACACTCTATGCTTAGTGCCCTTTGAGTGTCTAGGACTTAAATGAAGCTTGGAGAGCATTCCACACAAACGAATGCTCCACATGCGGGTTTCACATGACACCAACTCCACATTCAAGGGAAATTCTGCGCCACAGCTGTTTTCAGATAGCCCTCAATGCAAAGGCTCTAGACGCAAATATTGGTGTGAGAGCTAATTCAATCAAGGAAACACTGCATGTTGGTGAAGGGCATATTGAAGAAGGATCAGCCGAGTGGTTCTTGTGGGAGAACAACTCCATTTGGCTCACTAACTTCACACACCATCAGGCTTCCAAGCAGCTCTCAAGGAAACTCAGTTTTCACACTCTATGCTTAGTGCCCTTTGAGTGCTTAATCTAGGAATGAAGCTGGTAGAGCATCCCACACAAACGAATGCTCCACATGCGGGTTTCACATGCCACCAACTCCACATTCACAGGCAACTTCAGCGCCACAGCCGTTTTCAGATAGCCCTCAATGCAAAGGCTCTAGACGCAAATATTGGTGTGAGAGCTAATTCAATCAAGGAAACACTGCATGTTGGTGAAGGGCATATTGAAGAAGGATCAGCCGAGTGGTTCTTGTGGGAGAACAACTCCATTTGGCTGACTAACTTCACACACCATCAGGCTTCCAAGCAGCTCTCAAGGAAACTCAGTTTTCACACTCTATGCTTAGTGCCCTTTGAGTGCATTATCTAGGAATGAAGCTGGTAGAGCATCCCACACAAACGAATGCTCCACATGCGGGTTTCACATGCCACCAACTCCACATTCACAGGCAACTTCAGCGCCACAGCCGTTTTCAGATAGCCCTCAATGCAAAGGCTCTAGACGCAAATATTGGTGTGAGAGTTAATTCAATCAAGGAAACACTGCATGTTGGTTTAGGGCATATTGAAGAAGGATCAGCCGAGTGGTTCTTGTGGGAGAACAACTCCATTTGGCTCACTAACTTCACACACCATCAGGCCTCCAAGCAGCTCTCAAGGAAACTCACTTTTCACACTCTATGCTTAGTGCCCTTTGAGTACTTAATCTAGGAATGAACCTGGTAGAACATCCCACACAAACGAATGCTCCACATGCGGGTTTCACATGCCACCAACTCCACATTCACAGGCAACTTCAGCGCCACAGCCGTTTTCAGATAGCCCTCAATGCAAAGGCTCTAGACTCAAATATTGGTGTGAGAGCTAATTCAATCAAGGAAACACTGCATGTTGGTGAAGGGCATATTGAAGAAGGGTCAGCCGAGTGGTTCTTGTGGGAGAACAACTCCATTTGGCTCACTAACTTCACACACCATCAAGCTTCCAAGCAGCTTTCAAGGAAACTCACTTTTCACACTCTATGCTTAGTGCCCTTTGAGTACTTAATCTAGGAATGAACCTGGTAGAACATCCCACACAAACGAATGCTCCACATGCGGGTTTCACATGACACCAACTCCACTTTCACAGGCAACTTCAGCGCCACAGCCATTTTAAGATAGCCCTCAATGCAAAGGCTCTAGACTCAAATATTGGTGTGAGAGCTAATTCAATCAAGGAAACACTGCATGTTGGTGAAGTGCATATTGAAGAAGGCTCAGCCGAGTGGTTCTTGTGGGAGAACAACTCCATTTGGCTCACTAACTTCACACACCATCAAGCTTCCAAGCAGCTCTCAAGGAAACTCAGTTTTCACACTCTATGCCTAGTGCCCTTTGAGTGCATTATCTAGGAATGAACCTGGTAGAGCATCCCACACAAACGAATGCTCCACATGCGGGTTTCACATGCCACCAACTCCACATTCACAGGCAACTTCAGCGCCACAGCCGTTTTCAGATAGCCCTCAATGCAAAGGCTCTAGACGCAAATATTGGTGTGAGAGCTAATTCAATCAAGGAAACACTGCATGTTGGTGAAGGGCATATTGCAGAAGGATCAGCCGAGTGGTTCTTGTGGGAGAACAACTCCATTTGGCTCACTAACTTCACACACGATCAGGCTTCCAAGCAGCTCTCAAGGAAACTCAGTTTTCACACTCTATGCTTAGTGCCCTTTGAGTGCATTATCTAGGAATGAAGCTGGTAGAGCATCCCACACAAACGAATGCTCCACATGCGGGTTTCACATGACACCAACTCCACATTCACAGGCAACTTCAGCACCACAGCCTTTTTCAGATAGCCCTCAATGCAAAGGCTCTAGACGCAAATATTGGTGTGAGAGCTAATTCAATCAAGGAAACACTGCATGTTGGTGAAGGGCATATTGCAGAAGGATCAGCCGAGTGGTTCTTGTGGGAGAACAACTCCATTTGGCTCACTAACTTCACACACCATCAGGCTTCCAAGCAGCTCTCAAGGAAACTCAGTTTTCACACTCTATGCTTAGTGCCCTTTGAGTGCCTAGGACTTAAATGAAGCTGGTAGAGCATCCCACACAAACGAATGCTCCACATGCGGGTTTCACATGCCACCAACTCCACATTCACAGGCAACTTCAGCGCCACAGCCGTTTTCAGATAGCCCTCAATGCAAAGGCTCTAGACGCAAATATTGGTGTGAGAGCTAATTCAATCAAGGAAACACTGCATGTTGGTGAAGGGCATATTACAGAAGGATCAGCCGAGTGGTTCTTCTGGGAGAACAACTCCATTTGGCTCACTAACTTCACACACCATCAGGCTTCCAAGCAGCTCTCAAGGAAACTCACTTTTCACACTCTATGCTTAGTGCCCTTTGAGTGCATTATCTAGGAATGAAGCTGGTAGAGCATCCCACACAAACAAATGCTCCACATGCGGGTTTCACATGCCACCAACTCCACTTTCACAGGCAACTTCAGCGCCACAGCCGTTTTCAGATAGCCCTCAATGCAAAGGCTCTAGACGCAAATATTGGTGTGAGAGCTAATTCAATCAATGAAACACTGCATGTTGGTGAAGGGCATATTGCAGAAGGATCAGCCGAGTGGTTCTTGTGGGAGAACAACTCCATTTGGCTCACTAACTTCACACACCATCAAGCTTCCAAGCAGCTCTCAAGGAAACTCAGTTTTCACACTCTATGCCTAGTGCCCTTTGAGTGCATTATCTAGGAATGAACCTGGTAGAGCATCCCACACAAACGAATGCTCCACATGCGGGTTTCACATGCCACCAACTCCACATTCACAGGCAACTTCAGCGCCACAGCCGTTTTCAGATAGCCCTCAATGCAAAGGCTCTAGACGCAAATATTGGTGTGAGAGCTAATTCAATCAAGGAAACACTGCATGTTGGTGAAGGGCATATTGCAGAAGGATCAGCCGAGTGGTTCTTGTGGGAGAACAACTCCATTTGGCTCACTAACTTCACACACCATCAGGCTTCCAAGCAGCTCTCAAGGAAACTCACTTTTCACACTCTATGCTTAGTGCCCTTTGAGTGCATTATCTAGGAATGAACCTGGTAGAGCATCCCACACAAACGAATGCTCCACATGCGGGTTTCACATGCCACCAACTCCACATTCACAGGCAACTTCAGCGCCACAGCCGTTTTCAGATAGCCCTCAATGCAAAGGCTCTAGACGCAAATATTGGTGTGAGAGCTAATTCAATCAAGGAAACACTGCATGTTGGTGAAGGGCATATTGCAGAAGGATCAGCCGAGTGGTTCTTGTGGGAGAACAACTCCATTTGGCTCACTAACTTCACACACCATCAGGCTTCCAAGCAGCTCTCAAGGAAACTCACTTTTCACACTCTATGCTTAGTGCCCTTTGAGTGTCTAGGACTTAAATGAAGCTTGGAGAGCATTCCACACAAACGAATGCTCCACATGCGGGTTTCACATGACACCAACTCCACATTCAAGGGAAATTCTGCGCCACAGCTGTTTTCAGATAGCCCTCAATGCAAAGGCTCTAGACGCAAATATTGGTGTGAGAGCTAATTCAATCAAGGAAACACTGCATGTTGGTGAAGGGCATATTGCAGAAGGATCAGCCGAGTGGTTCTTGTGGGAGAACAACTCCATTTGGCTCACTAACTTCACACACCATCAGGCTTCCAAGCAGCTCTCAAGGAAACTCAGTTTTCACACTCTATGCTTAGTGCCCTTTGAGTGCTTAATCTAGGAATGAAGCTGGTAGAGCATCCCACACAAACGAATGCTCCACATGCGGGTTTCACATGCCACCAACTCCACATTCACAGGCAACTTCAGCGCCACAGCCGTTTTCAGATAGCCCTCAATGCAAAGGCTCTAGACGCAAATATTGGTGTGAGAGCTAATTCAATCAAGGAAACACTGCATGTTGGTGAAGGGCATATTGAAGAAGGATCAGCCGAGTGGTTCTTGTGGGAGAACAACTCCATTTGGCTGACTAACTTCACACACCATCAGGCTTCCAAGCAGCTCTCAAGGAAACTCAGTTTTCACACTCTATGCTTAGTGCCCTTTGAGTGCATTATCTAGGAATGAAGCTGGTAGAGCATCCCACACAAACGAATGCTCCACATGCGGGTTTCACATGCCACCAACTCCACATTCACAGGCAACTTCAGCGCCACAGCCGTTTTCAGATAGCCCTCAATGCAAAGGCTCTAGACGCAAATATTGGTGTGAGAGTTAATTCAATCAAGGAAACACTGCATGTTGGTTTAGGGCATATTGAAGAAGGATCAGCCGAGTGGTTCTTGTGGGAGAACAACTCCATTTGGCTCACTAACTTCACACACCATCAGGCCTCCAAGCAGCTCTCAAGGAAACTCACTTTTCACACTCTATGCTTAGTGCCCTTTGAGTACTTAATCTAGGAATGAACCTGGTAGAACATCCCACACAAACGAATGCTCCACATGCGGGTTTCACATGCCACCAACTCCACATTCACAGGCAACTTCAGCGCCACAGCCGTTTTCAGATAGCCCTCAATGCAAAGGCTCTAGACTCAAATATTTGTGTGAGAGCTAATTCAATCAAGGAAACACTGCATGTTGGTGAAGTGCATATTGAAGAAGGATCAGCCGAGTGGTTCTTGTGGGAGAACAACTCCATTTGGCTCACTAACTTCACACACCATCAGGCTTCCAAGCAGCTCTCAAGGAAACTCAGTTTTCACACTCTGCTTAGTGCCCTTTGAGTGCATTATCTAGGAATGAACCTGGTAGAGCATCCCACACAAACGAATGCTCCACATGCGGGTTTCACATGACACCAACTCCACATTCACAGGCAACTTCAGCGCCACAGCCGTTTTCAGATAGCCCTCAATGCAAAGGCTCTAGACGCAAATATTGGTGTGAGAGCTAATTCAATCAAGGAAACACTGCATGTTGGTGAAGGGCATATTGCAGAAGGATCAGCCGAGTGGTTCTTGTGGGAGAACAACTCCATTTCGCTCACTAACTTCACACACCATCAGGCTTCCAAGCAGCTCTCAAGGAAACTCACTTTTCACACTCTATGCTTAGTGCCCTTTGAGTGTCTAGGACTTAAATGAAGCTGGTGAGCATCCCACACAAACGAATGCTCCACATGCGGGTTTCACATGCCACCAACTCCACATTCACAGGCAACTTCAGCGCCACAGCCGTTTTCAGATAGCCCTCAATGCAAAGGCTCTAGACGCAAATATTGGTGTGAGAGCTAATTCAATCAAGGAAACACTGCATGTTGGTGAAGGGCATATTGCAGAAGGATCAGCCGAGTGGTTCTTGTGGGAGAACAACTCCATTTGGCTCACTAACTTCACACACCATCAGGCTTCCAAGCAGCTCTCAAGGAAACTCACTTTTCACACTCTATGCTTAGTGCCCTTTGAGTGTCTAGGACTTAAATGAAGCTTGGAGAGCATTCCACACAAACGAATGCTCCACATGCGGGTTTCACATGACACCAACTCCACATTCAAGGGAAATTCTGCGCCACAGCTGTTTTCAGATAGCCCTCAATGCAAAGGCTCTAGACGCAAATATTGGTGTGAGAGCTAATTCAATCAAGGAAACACTGCATGTTGGTGAAGGGCATATTGCAGAAGGATCAGCCGAGTGGTTCTTGTGGGAGAACAACTCCATTTGGCTCACTAACTTCACACACCATCAGGCTTCCAAGCAGCTCTCAAGGAAACTCAGTTTTCACACTCTATGCTTAGTGCCCTTTGAGTGCTTAATCTAGGAATGAAGCTGGTAGAGCATCCCACACAAACGAATGCTCCACATGCGGGTTTCACATGCCACCAACTCCACATTCACAGGCAACTTCAGCGCCACAGCCGTTTTCAGATAGCCCTCAATGCAAAGGCTCTAGACGCAAATATTGGTGTGAGAGCTAATTCAATCAAGGAAACACTGCATGTTGGTGAAGGGCATATTGAAGAAGGATCAGCCGAGTGGTTCTTGTGGGAGAACAACTCCATTTGGCTGACTAACTTCACACACCATCAGGCTTCCAAGCAGCTCTCAAGGAAACTCAGTTTTCACACTCTATGCTTAGTGCCCTTTGAGTGCATTATCTAGCAATGAAGCTGGTAGAGCATCCCACACAAACGAATGCTCCACATGCGGGTTTCACATGCCACCAACTCCACATTCACAGGCAACTTCAGCGCCACAGCCGTTTTCAGATAGCCCTCAATGCAAAGGCTCTAGACGCAAATATTGGTGTGAGAGTTAATTCAATCAAGGAAACACTGCATGTTGGTTTAGGGCATATTGCAGAAGGATCAGCCGAGTGGTTCTTGTGGGAGAACAACTCCATTTGGCTCACTAACTTCACACACCATCAGGCCTCCAAGCAGCTCTCAAGGAAACTCACTTTTCACACTCTATGCTTAGTGCCCTTTGAGTACTTAATCTAGGAATGAACCTGGTAGAACATCCCACACAAACGAATGCTCCACATGCGGGTTTCACATGCCACCAACTCCACATTCACAGGCAACTTCAGCGCCACAGCCGTTTTCAGATAGCCCTCAATGCAAAGGCTCTAGACGCAAATATTGGTGTGAGAGCTAATTCAATCAAGGAAACACTGCATGTTGGTGAAGGGCATATTGAAGAAGGGTCAGCCGAGTGGTTCTTGTGGGAGAACAACTCCATTTGGCTCACTAACTTCACACACCATCAAGCTTCCAAGCAGCTTTCAAGGAAACTCACTTTTCACACTCTATGCTTAGTGCCCTTTGAGTACTTAATCTAGGAATGAACCTGGTAGAACATCCCACACAAACGAATGCTCCACATGCGGGTTTCACATGACACCAACTCCACTTTCACAGGCAACTTCAGCGCCACAGCCATTTTAAGATAGCCCTCAATGCAAAGGCTCTAGACTCAAATATTGGTGTGAGAGCTAATTCAATCAATGAAACACTGCATGTTGGTGAAGTGCATATTGAAGAAGGCTCAGCCGAGTGGTTCTTGTGGGAGAACAACTCCATTTGGCTCACTAACTTCACACACCATCAAGCTTCCAAGCAGCTCTCAAGGAACTCAGTTTTCACACTCTATGCCTAGTGCCCTTTGAGTGCATTATCTAGGAATGAAGCTGGTAGAGCATCCCACACAAACGAATGCTCCACATGCGGGTTTCACATGCCACCAACTCCACATTCACAGGCAACTTCAGCACCACAGCCTTTTTCAGATAGCCCTCAATGCAAAGGCTCTAGACGCAAATATTGGTGTGAGAGCTAATTCAATCAAGGAAACACTGCATGTTGGTGAAGGGCATATTGCAGAAGGATCAGCCGAGTGGTTCTTGTGGGAGAACAACTCCATTTGGCTCACTAACTTCACACACCATCAGGCTTCCAAGCAGCTCTCAAGGAAACTCAGTTTTCACACTCTATGCTTAGTGCCCTTTGAGTGCATTATCTAGGAATGAAGCTGGTAGAGCATCCCACACAAACAAATGCTCCACATGCGGGTTTCACATGCCACCAACTCCACTTTCACAGGCAACTTCAGCGCCACAGCCGTTTTCAGATAGCCCTCAATGCAAAGGCTCTAGACGCAAATATTGGTGTGAGAGCTAATTCAATCAATGAAACACTGCATGTTGGTGAAGGGCATATTGCAGAAGGATCAGCCGAGTGGTTCTTGTGGGAGAACAACTCCATTTGGCTCACTAACTTCACACACCATCAAGCTTCCAAGCAGCTCTCAAGGAAACTCAGTTTTCACACTCTATGCCTAGTGCCCTTTGAGTGCATTATCTAGGAATGAACCTGGTAGAGCATCCCACACAAACGAATGCTCCACATGCGGGTTTCACATGCCACCAACTCCACATTCACAGGCAACTTCAGCGCCACAGCCGTTTTCAGATAGCCCTCAATGCAAAGGCTCTAGACGCAAATATTGGTGTGAGAGCTAATTCAATCAAGGAAACACTGCATGTTGGTGAAGGGCATATTGCAGAAGGATCAGCCGAGTGGTTCTTGTGGGAGAACAACTCCATTTGGCTCACTAACTTCACACACCATCAGGCTTCCAAGCAGCTCTCAAGGAAACTCACTTTTCACACTCTATGCTTAGTGCCCTTTGAGTGCATTATCTAGGAATGAACCTGGTAGAGCATCCCACACAAACGAATGCTCCACATGCGGGTTTCACATGACACCAACTCCACATTCACAGGCAACTTCAGCGCCACAGCCGTTTTCAGATAGCCCTCAATGCAAAGGCTCTAGACGCAAATATTGGTGTGAGAGCTAATTCAATCAAGGAAACACTGCATGTTGGTGAAGGGCATATTGCAGAAGGATCAGCCGAGTGGTTCTTGTGGGAGAACAACTCCATTTGGCTCACTAACTTCACACACCATCAGGCTTCCAAGCAGCTCTCAAGGAAACTCACTTTTCACACTCTATGCTTAGTGACCTTTGAGTGTCTAGGACTTAAATGAAGCTTGGTGAGCATCCCACACAAACGAATGCTCCACATGCGGGTTTCACATGCCACCAACTCCACATTCACAGGCAACTTCAGCGCCACAGCCGTTTTCAGATAGCCCTCAATGCAAAGGCTCTAGACGCAAATATTGGTGTGAGAGCTAATTCAATCAAGGAAACACTGCATGTTGGTGAAGGGCATATTGCAGAAGTATCAGCCGAGTGGTTCTTGTGGGAGAACAACTCCATTTGGCTCACTAACTTCACACACCATCAGGCTTCCAAGCAGCTCTCAAGGAAACTCAGTTTTCACACTCTATGCTTAGAGCCCTTTGAGTGCATTATCTAGGAATGAAGCTGGTAGAGCATCCCACACAAACGAATGCTCCACATGCGGGTTTCACATGCCACCAACTCCACATTCACAGGCAACTTCAGCGCCACAGCCGTTTTCAGATAGCCCTCAATGCAAAGGCTCTAGACGCAAATATTGGTGTGAGAGCTAATTCAATCAAGGAAACACTGCATGTTGGTGAAGGGCATATTACAGAAGGATCAGCCGAGTGGTTCTTGTGGGAGAACAACTCCATTTGGCTCACTAACTTCACACACCATCAGGCTTCCAAGCAGCTCTCAAGGAAACTCAGTTTTCACACTCTATGCTTAGTGCCCTTTGAGTGCATTATCTAGGAATGAAGCTGGTAGAGCATCCCACACAAACGAATGCTCCACATGCGGGTTTCACATGCCACCAACTCCACATTCACAGGCAACTTCAGCGCCACAGCCATTTTAAGATAGCCCTCAATGCAAAGGCTCTAGACGCAAATATTGGTGTGAGAGCTAATTCAATCAAGGAAACACTGCATGTTGGTGAAGGGCATATTGCAGAAGGATCAGCCGAGTGGTTCTTGTGGGGGAACAACTCCATTTGGCTCACTAACTTCACACACCATCAGGCTTCCAAGCAGCTCTCAAGGAAACTCAGTTTTCACACTCTATGCTTAGTGCCCTTTGAGTGCATTATCTAGGAATGAACCTGGTAGAGCATCCCACACAAACGAATGCTCCACATGCGGGTTTCACATGCCACCAACTCCACATTCACAGGCAACTTCAGCGCCACAGCCGTTTTTAGATAGCCCTCAATGCAAAGGCTCTAGACGCAAATATTGGTGTGAGAGCTAATTCAATCAAGGAAACACTGCATGTTGGTGAAGGGCATATTGAAGAAGGATCAGCTGAGTGGTTCTTGTGGGAGAACAATTCCATTTGGCTCACTAACTTCACACACCATAAGGCCTTCAAGCAGCTCTCAAGGAAACTCAGTTTTCACACTCTATGCTTAGTGCCCTTTGAGTGCCTAGTACTTAAATGAAGCTTGGTGAGCATCCCACACAAACGAATGCTCCACATGCGGGTTTCACATGCCACCAACTCCACATTCACAGGCAACTTCAGCGCCACAGCCGTTTTCAGATAGCCCTCAATGCAAAGGCTCTAGACGCAAATATTGGTGTGAGAGCTAATTCAATCAAGGAAACACTGCATGTTGGTGAAGGGCATATTGCAGAAGGATCAGCCGAGTGGTTCTTGTGGGAGAACAACTCCATTTGGCTCACTAACTTCACACACCATCAAGCTTCCAAGCAGCTCTCAAGGAAACTCAGTTTTCACACTCTATGCTTAGTGCCCTTTGAGTGCATTATCTAGGAATGAACCTGGTAGAGCATCCCACACAAACGAATGCTCCACATGCGGGTTTCACATGCCACCAACTCCACATTCACAGGCAACTTCAGCGCCACAGCCGTTTTCAGATAGCCCTCAATGCAAAGGCTCTAGACGCAAATATTGGTGTGAGAGCTAATTCAATCAAGGAAACACTGCATGTTGGTGAAGGGCATATTGCAGAAGGATCAGCCGAGTGGTTCTTGTGGGAGAACAACTCCATTTGGCTCACTAACTTCACACACCATCAGGCTTCCAAGCAGCTCTCAAGGAAACTCAGTTTTCACACTCTATGCTTAGTGCCCTTTGAGTGCATTATCTAGGAATGAAGCTGGTAGAGCATCCCACACAAACGAATGCTCCACATGCGGGTTTCACATGCCACCAACTCCACATTCACAGGCAACTTCAGCGCCACAGCCGTTTTCAGATAGCCCTCAATGCAAAGGCTCTAGACGCAAATATTGGTGTGAGAGCTAATTCAATCAAGGAAACACTGCATGTTGGTGAAGGGCATATTACAGAAGGATCAGCCGAGTGGTTCTTCTGGGAGAACAACTCCATTTGGCTCACTAACTTCACACACCATCAGGCTTCCAAGCAGCTCTCAAGGAAACTCAGTTTTCACACTCTATGCTTAGTGCCCTTTGAGTGCATTATCTAGGAATGAAGCTGGTAGAGCATCCCACACAAACGAATGCTCCACATGCGGGTTTCACATGCCACCAACTCCACTTTCACAGGCAACTTCAGCGCCACAGCCGTTTTCAGATAGCCCTCAATGCAAAGGCTCTAGACGCAAATATTGGTGTGAGAGCTAATTCAATCAATGAAACACTGCATGTTGGTGAAGGGCATATTGCAGAAGGATCAGCCGAGTGGTTCTTGTGGGAGAACAACTCCATTTGGCTCACTAACTTCACACACCATCAAGCTTCCAAGCAGCTCTCAAGGAAACTCAGTTTTCACACTCTATGCCTAGTGCCCTTTGAGTGCATTATCTAGGAATGAACCTGGTAGAGCATCCCACACAAACGAATGCTCCACATGCGGGTTTCACATGCCACCAACTCCACATTCACAGGCAACTTCAGCGCCACAGCCGTTTTCAGATAGCCCTCAATGCAAAGGCTCTAGACGCAAATATTGGTGTGAGAGCTAATTCAATCAAGGAAACACTGCATGTTGGTGAAGGGCATATTGCAGAAGGATCAGCCGAGTGGTTCTTGTGGGAGAACAACTCCATTTGGCTCACTAACTTCACACACCATCAGGCTTCCAAGCAGTTCTCAAGGAAACTCACTTTTCACACTCTATGCTTAGTGCCCTTTGAGTGCATTATCTAGGAATGAAGCTGGTAGAGCATCCCACACAAACGAATGCTCCACATGCGGGTTTCACATGACACCAACTCCACATTCACAGGCAACTTCAGCGCCACAGCCGTTTTCAGATAGCCCTCAATGCAAAGGCTCTAGACGCAAATATTGGTGTGAGAGCTAATTCAATCAAGGAAACACTGCATGTTGGTGAAGGGCAT
Organism: Ochotona princeps; assembly: GCF_030435755.1. Lineage (NCBI taxonomy): Eukaryota > Metazoa > Chordata > Mammalia > Lagomorpha > Ochotonidae > Ochotona > Ochotona princeps. The sequence goes on from NW_026700217.1 coordinate 13,957, forward strand.
ATTGCAGAAGGATCAGCCGAGTGGTTCTTGTGGGAGAACAACTCCATTTCGCTCACTAACTTCACACACCATCAGGCTTCCAAGCAGCTCTCAAGGAAACTCACTTTTCACACTCTATGCTTAGTGCCCTTTGAGTGTCTAGGACTTAAATGAAGCTTGGTGAGCATCCCACACAAACGAATGCTCCACATGCGGGTTTCACATGCCACCAACTCCACATTCACAGGCAACTTCAGCGCCACAGCCGTTTTCAGATAGCCCTCAATGCAAAGGCTCTAGACTCAAATATTGGTGTGAGAGCTAATTCAATCAAGGAAACACTGCATGTTGGTGAAGGGCATATTGCAGAAGGATCAGCCGAGTGGTTCTTGTGGGAGAACAACTCCATTTGGCTCACTAACTTCACACACCATCAGGCTTCCAAGCAGCTCTCAAGGAAACTCACTTTTCACACTCTATGCTTAGTGCCCTTTGAGTGCATTATCTAGGAATGAAGCTGGTAGAGCATCCCACACAAACGAATGCTCCACATGCGGGTTTCACATGCCACCAACTCCACATTCACAGGCAACTTCAGCGCCACAGCCGTTTTCAGATAGCCCTCAATGCAAAGGCTCTAGACGCAAATATTGGTGTGAGAGCTAATTCAATCAAGGAAACACTGCATGTTGGTGAAGGGCATATTGCAGAAGGATCAGCCGAGTGGTTCTTGTGGGGGAACAACTCCATTTGGCTCACTAACTTCACACACCATCAGGCTTCCAAGCAGCTCTCAAGGAAACTCAGTTTTCACACTCTATGCTTAGTGCCCTTTGAGTGCATTATCTAGGAATGAACCTGGTAGAGCATCCCACACAAACGAATGCTCCACATGCGGGTTTCACATGCCACCAACTCCACATTCACAGGCAACTTCAGCGCCACAGCCGTTTTCAGATAGCCCTCAATGCAAAGGCTCTAGACGCAAATATTGGTGTGAGAGCTAATTCAATCAAGGAAACACTGCATGTTGGTGAAGGGCATATTGCAGAAGGATCAGCCGAGTGGTTCTTGTGGGAGAACAACTCCATTTGGCTCACTAACTTCACACACCATCAGGCTTCCAAGCAGCTCTCAAGGAAACTCACTTTTCACACTCTATGCTTAGTGCCCTTTGAGTGTCTAGGACTTAAATGAAGCTTGGTGAGCATCCCACACAAACGAATGCTCCACATGCGGGTTTCACATGCCACCAACTCCACATTCACAGGCAACTTCAGCGCCACAGCCGTTTTCAGATAGCCCTCAATGCAAAGGCTCTAGACGCAAATATTGGTGTGAGAGCTAATTCAATCAAGGAAACACTGCATGTTGGTGAAGGGCATATTGCAGAAGGATCAGCCGAGTGGTTCTTGTGGGAGAACAACTCCATTTGGCTCACTAACTTCACACACCATCAGGCTTCCAAGCAGCTCTCAAGGAAACTCAGTTTTCACACTCTATGCTTAGAGCCCTTTGAGTGCATTATCTAGGAATGAAGCTGGTAGAGCATCCCACACAAACGAATGCTCCACATGCGGGTTTCACATGCCACCAACTCCACATTCACAGGCAACTTCAGCGCCACAGCCGTTTTCAGATAGCCCTCAATGCAAAGGCTCTAGACGCAAATATTGGTGTGAGAGCTAATTCAATCAAGGAAACACTGCATGTTGGTGAAGGGCATATTACAGAAGGATCAGCCGAGTGGTTCTTGTGGGGGAACAACTCCATTTGGCTCACTAACTTCACACACCATCAGGCTTCCAAGCAGCTCTCAAGGAAACTCAGTTTTCACACTCTATGCTTAGTGCCCTTTGAGTGCATTATCTAGGAATGAACCTGGTAGAGCATCCCACACAAACGAATGCTCCACATGCGGGTTTCACATGCCACCAACTCCACATTCACAGGCAACTTCAGCGCCACAGCCGTTTTTAGATAGCCCTCAATGCAAAGGCTCTAGACGCAAATATTGGTGTGAGAGCTAATTCAATCAAGGAAACACTGCATGTTGGTGAAGGGCATATTGAAGAAGGATCAGCTGAGTGGTTCTTGTGGGAGAACAACTCCATTTGGCTCACTAACTTCACACACCATAAGGCCTTCAAGCAGCTCTCAAGGAAACTCAGTTTTCACACTCTATGCTTAGTGCCCTTTGAGTGCCTAGTACTTAAATGAAGCTTGGTGAGCATCCCACACAAACGAATGCTCCACATGCGGGTTTCACATGCCACCAACTCCACATTCACAGGCAACTTCAGCGCCACAGCCGTTTTCAGATAGCCCTCAATGCAAAGGCTCTAGACGCAAATATTGGTGTGAGAGCTAATTCAATCAAGGAAACACTGCATGTTGGTGAAGGGCATATTGCAGAAGGATCAGCCGAGTGGTTCTTGTGGGAGAACAACTCCATTTGGCTCACTAACTTCACACACCATCAGGCTTCCAAGCAGTTCTCAAGGAAACTCACTTTTCACACTCTATGCTTAGTGCCCTTTGAGTGCATTATCTAGGAATGAAGCTGGTAGAGCATCCCACACAAACGAATGCTCCACATGCGGGTTTCACATGACACCAACTCCACATTCACAGGCAACTTCAGCGCCACAGCCGTTTTCAGATAGCCCTCAATGCAAAGGCTCTAGACGCAAATATTGGTGTGAGAGCTAATTCAATCAAGGAAACACTGCATGTTGGTGAAGGGCATATTGCAGAAGGATCAGCCGAGTGGTTCTTGTGGGAGAACAACTCCATTTCGCTCACTAACTTCACACACCATCAGGCTTCCAAGCAGCTCTCAAGGAAACTCACTTTTCACACTCTATGCTTAGTGCCCTTTGAGTGTCTAGGACTTAAATGAAGCTTGGTGAGCATCCCACACAAACGAATGCTCCACATGCGGGTTTCACATGCCACCAACTCCACATTCACAGGCAACTTCAGCGCCACAGCCGTTTTCAGATAGCCCTCAATGCAAAGGCTCTAGACTCAAATATTGGTGTGAGAGCTAATTCAATCAAGGAAACACTGCATGTTGGTGAAGGGCATATTGCAGAAGGATCAGCCGAGTGGTTCTTGTGGGAGAACAACTCCATTTGGCTCACTAACTTCACACACCATCAGGCTTCCAAGCAGCTCTCAAGGAAACTCACTTTTCACACTCTATGCTTAGTGCCCTTTGAGTGCATTATCTAGGAATGAAGCTGGTAGAGCATCCCACACAAACGAATGCTCCACATGCGGGTTTCACATGCCACCAACTCCACATTCACAGGCAACTTCAGCGCCACAGCCGTTTTCAGATAGCCCTCAATGCAAAGGCTCTAGACGCAAATATTGGTGTGAGAGCTAATTCAATCAAGGAAACACTGCATGTTGGTGAAGGGCATATTGCAGAAGGATCAGCCGAGTGGTTCTTGTGGGGGAACAACTCCATTTGGCTCACTAACTTCACACACCATCAGGCTTCCAAGCAGCTCTCAAGGAAACTCAGTTTTCACACTCTATGCTTAGTGCCCTTTGAGTGCATTATCTAGGAATGAACCTGGTAGAGCATCCCACACAAACGAATGCTCCACATGCGGGTTTCACATGCCACCAACTCCACATTCACAGGCAACTTCAGCGCCACAGCCGTTTTCAGATAGCCCTCAATGCAAAGGCTCTAGACGCAAATATTGGTGTGAGAGCTAATTCAATCAAGGAAACACTGCATGTTGGTGAAGGGCATATTGCAGAAGGATCAGCCGAGTGGTTCTTGTGGGAGAACAACTCCATTTGGCTCACTAACTTCACACACCATCAGGCTTCCAAGCAGCTCTCAAGGAAACTCACTTTTCACACTCTATGCTTAGTGCCCTTTGAGTGTCTAGGACTTAAATGAAGCTTGGTGAGCATCCCACACAAACGAATGCTCCACATGCGGGTTTCACATGCCACCAACTACACATTCACAGGCAACTTCAGCGCCACAGCCGTTTTCAGATAGCCCTCAATGCAAAGGCTCTAGACGCAAATATTGGTGTGAGAGCTAATTCAATCAAGGAAACACTGCATGTTGGTGAAGGGCATATTGCAGAAGTATCAGCCGAGTGGTTCTTGTGGGAGAACAACTCCATTTGGCTCACTAACTTCACACACCATCAGGCTTCCAAGCAGCTCTCAAGGAAACTCACTTTTCACACTCTATGCTTAGAGCCCTTTGAGTGCATTATCTAGGAATGAAGCTGGTAGAGCATCCCACACAAACGAATGCTCCACATGCGGGTTTCACATGCCACCAACTCCACATTCACAGGCAACTTCAGCGCCACAGCCGTTTTCAGATAGCCCTCAATGCAAAGGCTCTAGACGCAAATATTGGTGTGAGAGCTAATTCAATCAAGGAAACACTGCATGTTGGTGAAGGGCATATTACAGAAGGATCAGCCGAGTGGTTCTTGTGGGAGAACAACTCCATTTGGCTCACTAACTTCACACACCATCAGGCTTCCAAGCAGCTCTCAAGGAAACTCAGTTTTCACACTCTATGCTTAGTGCCCTTTGAGTGCATTATCTAGGAATGAACCTGGTAGAGCATCCCACACAAACGAATGCTCCACATGCGGGTTTCACATGCCACCAACTCCACTTTCACAGGCAACTTCAGCGCCACAGCCATTTTAAGATAGCCCTCAATGCAAAGGCTCTAGACGCAAATATTGGTGTGAGAGCTAATTCAATCAAGGAAACACTGCATGTTGGTGAAGGGCATATTGCAGAAGGATCAGCCGAGTGGTTCTTGTGGGGGAACAACTCCATTTGGCTCACTAACTTCACACACCATCAGGCTTCCAAGCAGCTCTCAAGGAAACTCAGTTTTCACACTCTATGCTTAGTGCCCTTTGAGTGCATTATCTAGGAATGAACCTGGTAGAGCATCCCACACAAACGAATGCTCCACATGCGGGTTTCACATGCCACCAACTCCACATTCACAGGCAACTTCAGCGCCACAGCCGTTTTTAGATAGCCCTCAATGCAAAGGCTCTAGACGCAAATATTGGTGTGAGAGCTAATTCAATCAAGGAAACACTGCATGTTGGTGAAGGGCATATTGAAGAAGGATCAGCCGAGTGGTTCTTGTGGGAGAACAACTCCATTTGGCTCACTAACTTCACACACCATAAGGCCTTCAAGCAGCTCTCAAGGAAACTCAGTTTTCACACTCTATGCTTAGTGCCCTTTGAGTGCCTAGTACTTAAATGAAGCTTGGTGAGCATCCCACACAAACGAATGCTCCACATGCGGGTTTCACATGCCACCAACTCCACATTCACAGGCAACTTCAGCGCCACAGCCGTTTTCAGATAGCCCTCAATGCAAAGGCTCTAGACGCAAATATTGGTGTGAGAGCTAATTCAATCAAGGAAACACTGCATGTTGGTGAAGGGCATATTGCAGAAGGATCAGCCGAGTGGTTCTTGTGGGAGAACAACTCCATTTGGCTCACTAACTTCACACACCATCAGGCTTCCAAGCAGTTCTCAAGGAAACTCACTTTTCACACTCTATGCTTAGTGCCCTTTGAGTGCATTATCTAGGAATGAAGCTGGTAGAGCATCCCACACAAACGAATGCTCCACATGCGGGTTTCACATGCCACCAACTCCACATTCACAGGCAACTTCAGCGCCACAGCCGTTTTCAGATAGCCCTCAATGCAAAGGCTCTAGACGCAAATATTGGTGTGAGAGCTAATTCAATCAAGGAAACACTGCATGTTGGTGAAGGGCATATTGCAGAAGGATCAGCCGAGTGGTTCTTGTGGGAGAACAACTCCATTTCGCTCACTAACTTCACACACCATCAGGCTTCCAAGCAGCTCTCAAGGAAACTCACTTTTCACACTCTATGCTTAGTGCCCTTTGAGTGTCTAGGACTTAAATGAAGCTTGGTGAGCATCCCACACAAACGAATGCTCCACATGCGGGTTTCACATGCCACCAACTCCACATTCACAGGCAACTTCAGCGCCACAGCCGTTTTCAGATAGCCCTCAATGCAAAGGCTCTAGACTCAAATATTGGTGTGAGAGCTAATTCAATCAAGGAAACACTGCATGTTGGTGAAGGGCATATTGCAGAAGGATCAGCCGAGTGGTTCTTGTGGGAGAACAACTCCATTTGGCTCACTAACTTCACACACCATCAGGCTTCCAAGCAGCTCTCAAGGAAACTCACTTTTCACACTCTATGCTTAGTGCCCTTTGAGTGCATTATCTAGGAATGAAGCTGGTAGAGCATCCCACACAAACGAATGCTCCACATGCGGGTTTCACATGCCACCAACTCCACATTCACAGGCAACTTCAGCGCCACAGCCGTTTTCAGATAGCCCTCAATGCAAAGGCTCTAGACGCAAATATTGGTGTGAGAGCTAATTCAATCAAGGAAACACTGCATGTTGGTGAAGGGCATATTGCAGAAGGATCAGCCGAGTGGTTCTTGTGGGGGAACAACTCCATTTGGCTCACTAACTTCACACACCATCAGGCTTCCAAGCAGCTCTCAAGGAAACTCAGTTTTCACACTCTATGCTTAGTGCCCTTTGAGTGCATTATCTAGGAATGAACCTGGTAGAGCATCCCACACAAACGAATGCTCCACATGCGGGTTTCACATGCCACCAACTCCACATTCACAGGCAACTTCAGCGCCACAGCCGTTTTCAGATAGCCCTCAATGCAAAGGCTCTAGACGCAAATATTGGTGTGAGAGCTAATTCAATCAAGGAAACACTGCATGTTGGTGAAGGGCATATTGCAGAAGGATCAGCCGAGTGGTTCTTGTGGGAGAACAACTCCATTTGGCTCACTAACTTCACACACCATCAGGCTTCCAAGCAGCTCTCAAGGAAACTCACTTTTCACACTCTATGCTTAGTGCCCTTTGAGTGTCTAGGACTTAAATGAAGCTTGGTGAGCATCCCACACAAACGAATGCTCCACATGCGGGTTTCACATGCCACCAACTACACATTCACAGGCAACTTCAGCGCCACAGCCGTTTTCAGATAGCCCTCAATGCAAAGGCTCTAGACGCAAATATTGGTGTGAGAGCTAATTCAATCAAGGAAACACTGCATGTTGGTGAAGGGCATATTGCAGAAGTATCAGCCGAGTGGTTCTTGTGGGAGAACAACTCCATTTGGCTCACTAACTTCACACACCATCAGGCTTCCAAGCAGCTCTCAAGGAAACTCAGTTTTCACACTCTATGCTTAGAGCCCTTTGAGTGCATTATCTAGGAATGAAGCTGGTAGAGCATCCCACACAAACGAATGCTCCACATGCGGGTTTCACATGCCACCAACTCCACATTCACAGGCAACTTCAGCGCCACAGCCGTTTTCAGATAGCCCTCAATGCAAAGGCTCTAGACGCAAATATTGGTGTGAGAGCTAATTCAATCAAGGAAACACTGCATGTTGGTGAAGGGCATATTACAGAAGGATCAGCCGAGTGGTTCTTGTGGGAGAACAACTCCATTTGGCTCACTAACTTCACACACCATCAGGCTTCCAAGCAGCTCTCAAGGAAACTCAGTTTTCACACTCTATGCTTAGTGCCCTTTGAGTGCATTATCTAGGAATGAACCTGGTAGAGCATCCCACACAAACGAATGCTCCACATGCGGGTTTCACATGCCACCAACTCCACATTCACAGGCAACTTCAGCGCCACAGCCATTTTAAGATAGCCCTCAATGCAAAGGCTCTAGACGCAAATATTGGTGTGAGAGCTAATTCAATCAAGGAAACACTGCATGTTGGTGAAGGGCATATTGCAGAAGGATCAGCCGAGTGGTTCTTGTGGGGGAACAACTCCATTTGGCTCACTAACTTCACACACCATCAGGCTTCCAAGCAGCTCTCAAGGAAACTCAGTTTTCACACTCTATGCTTAGTGCCCTTTGAGTGCATTATCTAGGAATGAACCTGGTAGAGCATCCCACACAAACGAATGCTCCACATGCGGGTTTCACATGCCACCAACTCCACATTCACAGGCAACTTCAGCGCCACAGCCGTTTTTAGATAGCCCTCAATGCAAAGGCTCTAGACGCAAATATTGGTGTGAGAGCTAATTCAATCAAGGAAACACTGCATGTTGGTGAAGGGCATATTGAAGAAGGATCAGCCGAGTGGTTCTTGTGGGAGAACAACTCCATTTGGCTCACTAACTTCACACACCATAAGGCCTTCAAGCAGCTCTCAAGGAAACTCAGTTTTCACACTCTATGCTTAGTGCCCTTTGAGTGCCTAGTACTTAAATGAAGCTTGGTGAGCATCCCACACAAACGAATGCTCCACATGCGGGTTTCACATGCCACCAACTCCACATTCACAGGCAACTTCAGCGCCACAGCCGTTTTCAGATAGCCCTCAATGCAAAGGCTCTAGACGCAAATATTGGTGTGAGAGCTAATTCAATCAAGGAAACACTGCATGTTGGTGAAGGGCATATTGCAGAAGGATCAGCCGAGTGGTTCTTGTGGGAGAACAACTCCATTTGGCTCACTAACTTCACACACCATCAAGCTTCCAAGCAGCTCTCAAGGAAACTCAGTTTTCACACTCTATGCTTAGTGCCCTTTGAGTGCATTATCTAGGAATGAACCTGGTAGAGCATCCCACACAAACGAATGCTCCACATGCGGGTTTCACATGCCACCAACTCCACATTCACAGGCAACTTCAGCGCCACAGCCGTTTTCAGATAGCCCTCAATGCAAAGGCTCTAGACGCAAATATTGGTGTGAGAGCTAATTCAATCAAGGAAACACTGCATGTTGGTGAAGGGCATATTGCAGAAGGATCAGCCGAGTGGTTCTTGTGGGAGAACAACTCCATTTGGCTCACTAACTTCACACACCATCAGGCTTCCAAGCAGTTCTCAAGGAAACTCACTTTTCACACTCTATGCTTAGTGCCCTTTGAGTGCATTATCTAGGAATGAAGCTGGTAGAGCATCCCACACAAACGAATGCTCCACATGCGGGTTTCACATGACACCAACTCCACATTCACAGGCAACTTCAGCGCCACAGCCGTTTTCAGATAGCCCTCAATGCAAAGGCTCTAGACGCAAATATTGGTGTGAGAGCTAATTCAATCAAGGAAACACTGCATGTTGGTGAAGGGCATATTGCAGAAGGATCAGCCGAGTGGTTCTTGTGGGAGAACAACTCCATTTGGCTCACTAACTTCACACACCATCAGGCTTCCAAGCAGCTCTCAAGGAAACTCACTTTTCACACTCTATGCTTAGTGCCCTTTGAGTGTCTAGGACTTAAATGAAGCTTGGTGAGCATCCCACACAAACGAATGCTCCACATGCGGGTTTCACATGCCACCAACTCCACATTCACAGGCAACTTCAGCGCCACAGCCATTTTCAGATAGCCCTCAATGCAAAGGCTCTAGACGCAAATATTGGTGTGAGAGCTAATTCAATCAAGGAAACACTGCATGTTGGTGAAGGGCATATTACAGAAGGATCAGCCGAGTGGTTCTTCTGGGAGAACAACTCCATTTGGCTCACTAACTTCACACACCATCAGGCTTCCAAGCAGCTCTCAAGGAAACTCACTTTTCACACTCTATGCTTAGTGCCCTTTGAGTGCATTATCTAGGAATGAAGCTGGTAGAGCATCCCACACAAACGAATGCTCCACATGCGGGTTTCACATGCCACCAACTCCACTTTCACAGGCAACTTCAGCGCCACAGCCGTTTTCAGATAGCCCTCAATGCAAAGGCTCTAGACGCAAATATTGGTGTGAGAGCTAATTCAATCAATGAAACACTGCATGTTGGTGAAGGGCATATTGCAGAAGGATCAGCCGAGTGGTTCTTGTGGGAGAACAACTCCATTTGGCTCACTAACTTCACACACCATCAGGCTTCCAAGCAGCTCTCAAGGAAACTCAGTTTTCACACTCTATGCCTAGTGCCCTTTGAGTGCATTATCTAGGAATGAACCTGGTAGAGCATCCCACACAAACGAATGCTCCACATGCGGGTTTCACATGCCACCAACTCCACATTCACAGGCAACTTCAGCGCCACAGCCGTTTTCAGATAGCCCTCAATGCAAAGGCTCTAGACGCAAATATTGGTGTGAGAGCTAATTCAATCAAGGAAACACTGCATGTTGGTGAAGGGCATATTGCAGAAGGATCAGCCGAGTGGTTCTTGTGGGAGAACAACTCCATTTGGCTCACTAACTTCACACACCATCAAGCTTCCAAGCAGCTCTCAAGGAAACTCAGTTTTCACACTCTATGCTTAGTGCCCTTTGAGTGCATTATCTAGGAATGAACCTGGTAGAGCATCCCACACAAACGAATGCTCCACATGCGGGTTTCACATGCCACCAACTCCACATTCACAGGCAACTTCAGCGCCACAGCCGTTTTCAGATAGCCCTCAATGCAAAGGCTCTAGACGCAAATATTGGTGTGAGAGCTAATTCAATCAAGGAAACACTGCATGTTGGTGAAGGGCATATTGCAGAAGGATCAGCCGAGTGGTTCTTGTGGGAGAACAACTCCATTTGGCTCACTAACTTCACACACCATCAGGCTTCCAAGCAGCTCTCAAGGAAACTCACTTTTCACACTCTATGCTTAGTGCCCTTTGAGTGCATTATCTAGGAATGAAGCTGGTAGAGCATCCCACACAAACGAATGCTCCACATGCGGGTTTCACATGCCACCAACTCCACATTCACAGGCAACTTCAGCGCCACAGCCGTTTTCAGATAGCCCTCAATGCAAAGGCTCTAGACGCAAATATTGGTGTGAGAGCTAATTCAATCAAGGAAACACTGCATGTTGGTGAAGGGCATATTACAGAAGGATCAGCCGAGTGGTTCTTCTGGGAGAACAACTCCATTTGGCTCACTAACTTCACACACCATCAGGCTTCCAAGCAGCTCTCAAGGAAACTCACTTTTCACACTCTATGCTTAGTGCCCTTTGAGTGCATTATCTAGGAATGAAGCTGGTAGAGCATCCCACACAAACGAATGCTCCACATGCGGGTTTCACATGCCACCAACTCCACTTTCACAGGCAACTTCAGCGCCACAGCCGTTTTCAGATAGCCCTCAATGCAAAGGCTCTAGACGCAAATATTGGTGTGAGAGCTAATTCAATCAAGGAAACACTGCATGTTGGTGAAGGGCATATTGCAGAAGGATCAGCCGAGTGGTTCTTGTGGGAGAACAACTCCATTTGGCTCACTAACTTCACACACCATCAGGCTTCCAAGCAGTTCTCAAGGAAACTCACTTTTCACACTCTATGCTTAGTGCCCTTTGAGTGCATTATCTAGGAATGAAGCTGGTAGAGCATCCCACACAAACGAATGCTCCACATGCGGGTTTCACATGACACCAACTCCACATTCACAGGCAACTTCAGCGCCACAGCCGTTTTCAGATAGCCCTCAATGCAAAGGCTCTAGACGCAAATATTGGTGTGAGAGCTAATTCAATCAAGGAAACACTGCATGTTGGTGAAGGGCATATTGCAGAAGGATCAGCCGAGTGGTTCTTGTGGGAGAACAACTCCATTTGGCTCACTAACTTCACACACCATCAGGCTTCCAAGCAGCTCTCAAGGAAACTCACTTTTCACACTCTATGCTTAGTGCCCTTTGAGTGCATTATCTAGGAATGAAGCTGGTAGAGCATCCCACACAAACGAATGCTCCACATGCGGGTTTCACATGCCACCAACTCCACATTCACAGGCAACTTCAGCGCCACAGCCGTTTTCAGATAGCCCTCAATGCAAAGGCTCTAGACGCAAATATTGGTGTGAGAGCTAATTCAATCAAGGAAACACTGCATGTTGGTGAAGGGCATATTACAGAAGGATCAGCCGAGTGGTTCTTCTGGGAGAACAACTCCATTTGGCTCACTAACTTCACACACCATCAGGCTTCCAAGCAGCTCTCAAGGAAACTCACTTTTCACACTCTATGCTTAGTGCCCTTTGAGTGCATTATCTAGGAATGAAGCTGGTAGAGCATCCCACACAAACGAATGCTCCACATGCGGGTTTCACATGCCACCAACTCCACTTTCACAGGCAACTTCAGCGCCACAGCCGTTTTCAGATAGCCCTCAATGCAAAGGCTCTAGACGCAAATATTGGTGTGAGAGCTAATTCAATCAAGGAAACACTGCATGTTGGTGAAGGGCATATTGCAGAAGGATCAGCCGAGTGGTTCTTGTGGGAGAACAACTCCATTTGGCTCACTAACTTCACACACCATCAGGCTTCCAAGCAGTTCTCAAGGAAACTCACTTTTCACACTCTATGCTTAGTGCCCTTTGAGTGCATTATCTAGGAATGAAGCTGGTAGAGCATCCCACACAAACGAATGCTCCACATGCGGGTTTCACATGACACCAACTCCACATTCACAGGCAACTTCAGCGCCACAGCCGTTTTCAGATAGCCCTCAATGCAAAGGCTCTAGACGCAAATATTGGTGTGAGAGCTAATTCAATCAAGGAAACACTGCATGTTGGTGAAGGGCATATTGCAGAAGGATCAGCCGAGTGGTTCTTGTGGGAGAACAACTCCATTTGGCTCACTAACTTCACACACCATCAGGCTTCCAAGCAGCTCTCAAGGAAACTCAGTTTTCACACTCTATGCTTAGTGCCCTTTGAGTGCATTATCTAGGAATGAACCTGGTAGAGCATCCCACACAAACGAATGCTCCACATGCGGGTTTCACATGCCACCAACTCCACATTCACAGGCAACTTCAGCGCCACAGCCGTTTTTAGATAGCCCTCAATGCAAAGGCTCTAGACGCAAATATTGGTGTGAGAGCTAATTCAATCAAGGAAACACTGCATGTTGGTGAAGGGCATATTGAAGAAGGATCAGCTGAGTGGTTCTTGTGGGAGAACAACTCCATTTGGCTCACTAACTTCACACACCATAAGGCCTTCAAGCAGCTCTCAAGGAAACTCAGTTTTCACACTCTATGCTTAGTGCCCTTTGAGTGCCTAGTACTTAAATGAAGCTTGGTGAGCATCCCACACAAACGAATGCTCCACATGCGGGTTTCACATGCCACCAACTCCACATTCACAGGCAACTTCAGCGCCACAGCCGTTTTCAGATAGCCCTCAATGCAAAGGCTCTAGACGCAAATATTGGTGTGAGAGCTAATTCAATCAAGGAAACACTGCATGTTGGTGAAGGGCATATTGCAGAAGGATCAGCCGAGTGGTTCTTGTGGGAGAACAACTCCATTTGGCTCACTAACTTCACACACCATCAGGCTTCCAAGCAGCTCTCAAGGAAACTCAGTTTTCACACTCTATGCTTAGTGCCCTTTGAGTGCATTATCTAGGAATGAACCTGGTAGAGCATCCCACACAAACGAATGCTCCACATGCGGGTTTCACATGCCACCAACTCCACATTCACAGGCAACTTCAGCGCCACAGCCGTTTTTAGATAGCCCTCAATGCAAAGGCTCTAGACGCAAATATTGGTGTGAGAGCTAATTCAATCAAGGAAACACTGCATGTTGGTGAAGGGCATATTGAAGAAGGATCAGCTGAGTGGTTCTTGTGGGAGAACAACTCCATTTGGCTCACTAACTTCACACACCATCAGGCTTCCAAGCAGCTCTCAAGGAAACTCACTTTTCACACTCTATGCTTAGTGCCCTTTGAGTGCATTATCTAGGAATGAAGCTGGTAGAGCATCCCACACAAACGAATGCTCCACATGCGGGTTTCACATGCCACCAACTCCACATTCACAGGCAACTTCAGCGCCACAGCCATTTTCAGATAGCCCTCAATGCAAAGGCTCTAGACGCAAATATTGGTGTGAGAGCTAATTCAATCAAGGAAACACTGCATGTTGGTGAAGGGCATATTACAGAAGGATCAGCCGAGTGGTTCTTGTGGGAGAACAACTCCATTTGGCTCACTAACTTCACACACCATCAGGCTTCCAAGCAGCTCTCAAGGAAACTCACTTTTCACACTCTATGCTTAGTGCCCTTTGAGTGCATTATCTAGGAATGAACCTGGTAGAGCATCCCACACAAACGAATGCTCCACATGCGGGTTTCACATGCCACCAACTCCACTTTCACAGGCAACTTCAGCGCCACAGCCGTTTTCAGATAGCCCTCAATGCAAAGGCTCTAGACGCAAATATTGGTGTGAGAGCTAATTCAATCAATGAAACACTGCATGTTGGTGAAGGGCATATTGCAGAAGGATCAGCCGAGTGGTTCTTGTGGGAGAACAACTCCATTTGGCTCACTAACTTCACACACCATCAGGCTTCCAAGCAGCTCTCAAGGAAACTCAGTTTTCACACTCTATGCCTAGTGCCCTTTGAGTGCATTATCTAGGAATGAACCTGGTAGAGCATCCCACACAAACGAATGCTCCACATGCGGGTTTCACATGCCACCAACTCCACATTCACAGGCAACTTCAGCGCCACAGCCGTTTTCAGATAGCCCTCAATGCAAAGGCTCTAGACGCAAATATTGGTGTGAGAGCTAATTCAATCAATGAAACACTGCATGTTGGTGAAGGGCATATTGCAGAAGGATCAGCCGAGTGGTTCTTGTGGGAGAACAACTCCATTTGGCTCACTAACTTCACACACCATCAAGCTTCCAAGCAGCTCTCAAGGAAACTCAGTTTTCACACTCTATGCTTAGTGCCCTTTGAGTGCATTATCTAGGAATGAACCTGGTAGAGCATCCCACACAAACGAATGCTCCACATGCGGGTTTCACATGCCACCAACTCCACATTCACAGGCAACTTCAGCGCCACAGCCGTTTTCAGATAGCCCTCAATGCAAAGGCTCTAGACGCAAATATTGGTGTGAGAGCTAATTCAATCAAGGAAACACTGCATGTTGGTGAAGGGCATATTGCAGAAGGATCAGCCGAGTGGTTCTTGTGGGAGAACAACTCCATTTGGCTCACTAACTTCACACACCATCAGGCTTCCAAGCAGCTCTCAAGGAAACTCACTTTTCACACTCTATGCTTAGTGCCCTTTGAGTGCATTATCTAGGAATGAAGCTGGTAGAGCATCCCACACAAACGAATGCTCCACATGCGGGTTTCACATGCCACCAACTCCACATTCACAGGCAACTTCAGCGCCACAGCCGTTTTCAGATAGCCCTCAATGCAAAGGCTCTAGACGCAAATATTGGTGTGAGAGCTAATTCAATCAAGGAAACACTGCATGTTGGTGAAGGGCATATTACAGAAGGATCAGCCGAGTGGTTCTTCTGGGAGAACAACTCCATTTGGCTCACTAACTTCACACACCATCAGGCTTCCAAGCAGCTCTCAAGGAAACTCACTTTTCACACTCTATGCTTAGTGCCCTTTGAGTGCATTATCTAGGAATGAAGCTGGTAGAGCATCCCACACAAACGAATGCTCCACATGCGGGTTTCACATGCCACCAACTCCACTTTCACAGGCAACTTCAGCGCCACAGCCGTTTTCAGATAGCCCTCAATGCAAAGGCTCTAGACGCAAATATTGGTGTGAGAGCTAATTCAATCAATGAAACACTGCATGTTGGTGAAGGGCATATTGCAGAAGGATCAGCCGAGTGGTTCTTGTGGGAGAACAACTCCATTTGGCTCACTAACTTCACACACCATCAAGCTTCCAAGCAGCTCTCAAGGAAACTCAGTTTTCACACTCTATGCCTAGTGCCCTTTGAGTGCATTATCTAGGAATGAACCTGGTAGAGCATCCCACACAAACGAATGCTCCACATGCGGGTTTCACATGCCACCAACTCCACATTCACAGGCAACTTCAGCGCCACAGCCGTTTTCAGATAGCCCTCAATGCAAAGGCTCTAGACGCAAATATTGGTGTGAGAGCTAATTCAATCAAGGAAACACTGCATGTTGGTGAAGGGCATATTGCAGAAGGATCAGCCGAGTGGTTCTTGTGGGAGAACAACTCCATTTGGCTCACTAACTTCACACACCATCAGGCTTCCAAGCAGTTCTCAAGGAAACTCACTTTTCACACTCTATGCTTAGTGCCCTTTGAGTGCATTATCTAGGAATGAAGCTGGTAGAGCATCCCACACAAACGAATGCTCCACATGCGGGTTTCACATGACACCAACTCCACATTCACAGGCAACTTCAGCGCCACAGCCGTTTTCAGATAGCCCTCAATGCAAAGGCTCTAGACGCAAATATTGGTGTGAGAGCTAATTCAATCAAGGAAACACTGCATGTTGGTGAAGGGCATATTGCAGAAGGATCAGCCGAGTGGTTCTTGTGGGAGAACAACTCCATTTGGCTCACTAACTTCACACACCATCAGGCTTCCAAGCAGCTCTCAAGGAAACTCAGTTTTCACACTCTATGCTTAGTGCCCTTTGAGTGCATTATCTAGGAATGAACCTGGTAGAGCATCCCACACAAACGAATGCTCCACATGCGGGTTTCACATGCCACCAACTCCACATTCACAGGCAACTTCAGCGCCACAGCCGTTTTTAGATAGCCCTCAATGCAAAGGCTCTAGACGCAAATATTCGTGTGAGAGCTAATTCAATCAAGGAAACACTGCATGTTGGTGAAGGGCATATTGAAGAAGGATCAGCTGAGTGGTTCTTGTGGGAGAACAACTCCATTTGGCTCACTAACTTCACACACCATAAGGCCTTCAAGCAGCTCTCAAGGAAACTCAGTTTTCACACTCTATGCTTAGTGCCCTTTGAGTGCCTAGTACTTAAATGAAGCTTGGTGAGCATCCCACACAAACGAATGCTCCACATGCGGGTTTCACATGCCACCAACTCCACATTCACAGGCAACTTCAGCGCCACAGCCGTTTTCAGATAGCCCTCAATGCAAAGGCTCTAGACGCAAATATTGGTGTGAGAGCTAATTCAATCAAGGAAACACTGCATGTTGGTGAAGGGCATATTGCAGAAGGATCAGCCGAGTGGTTCTTGTGGGAGAACAACTCCATTTGGCTCACTAACTTCACACACCATCAAGCA
>NW_026700218.1:0-21836 GCF_030435755.1 Ochotona princeps
TATAGCCCTCAATGCAAAGGCTCTAGACGCAATATTGGTGTGAGAGCTAATTCAATCAAGGAAACACTGCGTGTTGGTGAAGGGCATATTGAAGAAGGATCAGCCGAGTGGTTCTTGTGGGAGAACAACTCCATTTGGCTCACTAACTTCACACACCATCAGGCTTCCAAGCAGCTCTCAAGGAAACTCAGTTTTCACGCTCTATGCTTAGTGCCCTTTGTATGGCCAGGACTGAAATGAACCTGGTAGAGCATCCCACACAAACGAATGCTCCACATGCGGGTTTCACATGCCACCAACTCCACATTCACAGGCAACTTCAGCGCCACAGCCGTTTTCAGATAGCCCCTCAATGCAATAGCTCTAGACGCAAATATTGGTGTGAGAGCTAATTCAATCAAGGAAACACTGCATGTTGGTGAAGGGCATATTGAAGAAGGATCAGCAGAGTGGTTCTTGTGGGAGAACAACTCCATTTGGCTCACTAACTTCACACACCATCAGGCTTCCAAGCAGCTCTCAAGGAAACTCAGTTTTCACACTCTATGCTTAGTGCCCTTTGAGTGCATTATCTAGGAATGAACCTGGTAGAGCATCCCACACAAACGAATGCTCCACATGCGGGTTTCACATGCCACCAACTCCACATTCACAGGCAACTTCAGCGCCACAGCCGTTTTCAGATAGCCCTCAAAGCAAAGGCTCTAGACGCAAATATTGGTGTGAGAGCTAATTCAATCAAGGAAACACTGCATGTTGGTGAAGGGCATATTGAAGAAGGATCAGCCGAGTGGTTCTTGTGGGAGAACAACTCCATTTGGCTCACTAACTTCACACACCATCAGGCTTCCAAGCAGCTCTCAAGGAAACTCAGTTTTCACAATCTATGCTTAGTGCCCTTTGTATGGCTAGGACTGAAATGAACCTGGCAGAGCATCCCACACAAACGAATGCTCCACATGCGGGTTTCACATGCCACCAACTCCACATTCACAGGCAACTTCAGCGCCACAGCCGTTTTCAGATAGCCCTCAATGCAAAGGCTCTAGACGCAAATATTGGTGTGAGAGCTAATTCAATCAAGGAAACACTGCATGTTGGTGAAGGGCATATTGAAGAAGGATCAGCCGAGTGGTTCTTGTGGGAGAACAACTCCATTTGGCTCACTAACTTCACACACCATCAGGCTTCCAAGCAGCTCTCAAGGAAACTCAGTTTTCACACTCTATGCTTAGTGCCCTTTGAGTGCATTATCTAGGAGTAAACCTGGTAGAGCATCCCACACAAACGAATGCTCCACATGCGGGTTTCACATGCCACCAACTCCACATTCACAGGCAACTTCAGCGCCACAGCCGTTTTCAGATAGCCCTCAATGCAAAGGCTCTAGACGCAAATATTGGTGTGAGAGCTAATTCAATCAAGGAAACACTGCATGTTGGTGAAGGGCATATTGAAGAAGGATCAGCCGAGTGGTTCTTGTGGGAGAACAACTCCATTTGGCTCACTAACTTCACACACCATCAGGCTTCCAAGCAGCTCTCAAGGAAACTCGGTTTTCACACTCTATGCTTAGTGCCCTTTGAGTGCATTATCTAGGAATGAATCTAGTAGAGCATCCCACACAAACGAATGCTCCACATGCGGGTTTCACATGCCACCAACTCCACATTCACAGGCAACTTCAGCGCCACAGCCATTTTCAGATAGCCCTCAATGCAAAGGCTCTAGACGCAAATATTGGTGTGAGAGCTAATTCAATCAAGGAAACACTGCATGTTGGTGAAGGGCATATTGAAGAAGGATCAGCCAAGTGGTTCTTGTGGGAGAACAACTCCATTTGGCTCACTAACTTCACACACCATCAGGCTTCCAAGCAGCTCTCAAGGAAACTCAGTTTTCACACTCTATGCTTAGTGCCCTTTGAGTGCCTAGGACTGAAATGAAGCGTGGTGAGCATCCCACACAAACGAATGCTCCACATGCGGGTTTCACATGCCACCAACTCCACATTCACAGGCAACTTCAGCGCCACAGCCGTTTTCAGATAGCCCTCAATGCAAAGGCTCTAGACGCAAATATTGGTGTGAGAGTTAATTCAATCAAGGAAACACTGCATGTTGGTGAAGGGCATATTGAAGAAGGATCAGCCGAGTGGTTCTTGTGGGAGAACAACTCCATTTGGCTCACTAACTTCACACACCATCAGGCTTCCAAGCAGCTCTCAAGGAAACTCAGTTTTCACACTCTATGCTTAGTGCCCTTTGAGAGCATTATGTAGGAATGAACCTGGTAGAGCATCCCACACAAACGAATGCTCCACATGCGGGTTTCACATGCCACCAACTCCACATTCACAGGCAACTTCAGCGCCACAGCCGTTTTCAGATAGCCCTCAATGCAAAGGCTCTAGACGCAAATATTGGTGTGAGAGCTAATTCAATCAAGGAAACACTGCATGTTGCTGAAGGGCATATTGAAGAAGGATCAGCCGAGTGGTTCTTGTGGGAGAACAACTCCATTTGGCTCACTAACTTCACACACCATCAGGCTTCCAAGCAGCTCTCAAGGAAACTCAGTTTCCACACTCTATGCTTAGTGCCCTATGAGTGCCTAGGACTGAAATGAAGCTTGGAGAGCATCCCACATAAACGAATGCTCCACATGCGGGTTTCACATGCCACCAACTCCACATTCACAGGCAACTTCAGCGCCACAGCCGTTTTCAGATAGCCCTCAATGCAAAGGCTCTAGACGCAAATATTGGTGTGAGAGCTAATTCAATCAAGGAAACACTGCATGTTGGTGAAGGGCATATTGAAGAAGGATCAGCCGAGTGGTTCTTGTGGGAGAACAACTCCATTTGGCTCACTAACTTCACACACCATCAGGCTTCCAAGCAGCTCTCAAGGAAACTCGGTTTTCACACTCTATGCTTAGTGCCCTTTGAGTGCATTATCTAGGAATGAATCTAGTAGAGCATCCCACACAAACGAATGCTCCACAAGCGAGTTTCACATGCCACCAACTCCACATTCACAGGCAACTTCAGCGCCACAGCCGTTTTCAGATAGCCCTCAATGCAAAGGCTCTAGACGCAAATATTGGTGTGAGAGCTAATTCAATCAAGGAAACACTGCATGTTGCTGAAGGGCATATTGAAGAAGGATCAGCCGAGTGGTTCTTGTGGGAGAACAACTCCATTTGGCTCACTAACTTCACACACCATCAGGCTTCCAAGCAGCTCTCAAGGAAACTCAGTTTTCACACTCTATGCTTAGTGCCCTTTGAGTGCATTATGTAGGAATGAACCTGGTAGAGCATCCCACACAAACGAATGCTCCACATGCGGGTTTCACATGCCACCAACTCCACATTCACAGGCAACTTCAGCGCCACAGCCGTTTTCAGATAGCCCTCAATGCAAAGGCTCTAGACGCAAATATTGGTGTGAGAGCTAATTCAATCAAGGAAACACTGCATGTTGGTGAAGGGCATATTGAAGAAGGATCAGCCGAGTGGTTCTTGTGGGAGAACAACTCCATTTGGCTCACTAACTTCACACACCATCAGGCTTCCAAGCAGCTCTCAAGGAAACTCAGTTTTCACACTCTATGCTTAGTGCCCTTTGAGTGCCTAGGACTGAAATGAAGCTTGGTCAGCATCCCACACAAACGAATGCTCCACATGCGGGTTTCACATGCCACCAACTCCACATTCACAGGCAACTTCAGCGCCACAGCCGTTTTCAGATAGCCCTCAATGCAAAGGATCTAGACACAAATATTGGTGTGAGAGCTAATTCAATCAAGGAAACACTGCATGTTGGTGAAGGGCATATTGAAGAAGGATCAGCCGAGTGGTTCTTGTGGGAGAACAACTCCATTTGGCTCACTAACTTCACACACCATCAGGCTTCCAAGCAGCTCTCAAGGAAACTCAGTTTTCACACTCTATGCTTAGTGCCCTTTGAGTGCATTATGTAGGAATGAACCTGGTAGAGCATCCCACACAAACGAATGCTCCACATGCGGGTTTCACATGCCACCAACTCCACATTCACAGGCAACTTCAGCGCCACAGCCGTTTTCAGATAGCCCTCAATGCAAAGGCTCTAGACGCAAATATTGGTGTGAGAGCTAATTCAATCAAGGAAACACTGCATGTTGGTGAAGGGCATATTGAAGAAGGATCAGCCGAGTGGTTCTTGTGGGAGAACAACTCCATTTGGCTCACTAACTTCACACACCATCAGGCTTCCAAGCAGCTCTCAAGGAAACTCGGTTTTCACACTCTATGCTTAGTGCCCTTTGAGTGCATTATCTAGGAATGAATCTAGTAGAGCATCCCACACAAACGAATGCTCCACATGCGGGTTTCACATGCCACCAACTCCACATTCACAGGCAACTTCAGCGCCACAGGTGTTTTCAGATAGCCCTCAATGCAAAGGCTCTAGACGCAAATATTGGTGTGAGAGCTAATTCAATCAAGGAAACACTGCATGTTGGTGAAGGGCATATTGAAGAAGGATCAGCCGAGTGGTTCTTGTGGGAGAACAACTCCATTTGGCTCACTAACTTCACACACCATCAGGCTTCCAAGCAGCTCTCAAGGAAACTCAGTTTTCACACTCTATGCTTAGTGCCCTTTGAGTGCCTAGGACTGAAATGAAGCGTGGTGAGCATCCCACACAAACGAATGCTCCACATGCGGGTTTCACATGCCACCAACTCCACATTCACAGGCAACTTCAGCGCCACAGCCGTTTTCAGATAGCCCTCAATGCAAAGGCTCTAGACGCAAATATTGGTGTGAGAGTTAATTCAATCAAGGAAACACTGCATGTTGGTGAAGGGCATATTGAAGAAGGATCAGCCGAGTGGTTCTTGTGGGAGAACAACTCCATTTGGCTCACTAACTTCACACACCATCAGGCTTCCAAGCAGCTCTCAAGGAAACTCAGTTTTCACACTCTATGCTTAGTGCCCTTTGAGAGCATTATGTAGGAATGAACCTGGTAGAGCATCCCACACAAACGAATGCTCCACATGCGGGTTTCACATGCCACCAACTCCACATTCACAGGCAACTTCAGCGCCACAGCCGTTTTCAGATAGCCCTCAATGCAAAGGCTCTAGACGCAAATATTGGTGTGAGAGCTAATTCAATCAAGGAAACACTGCATGTTGCTGAAGGGCATATTGAAGAAGGATCAGCCGAGTGGTTCTTGTGGGAGAACAACTCCATTTGGCTCACTAACTTCACACACCATCAGGCTTCCAAGCAGCTCTCAAGGAAACTCAGTTTCCACACTCTATGCTTAGTGCCCTATGAGTGCCTAGGACTGAAATGAAGCTTGGAGAGCATCCCACATAAACGAATGCTCCACATGCGGGTTTCACATGCCACCAACTCCACATTCACAGGCAACTTCAGCGCCACAGCCGTTTTCAGATAGCCCTCAATGCAAAGGCTCTAGACGCAAATATTGGTGTGAGAGCTAATTCAATCAAGGAAACACTGCATGTTGGTGAAGGGCATATTGAAGAAGGATCAGCCGAGTGGTTCTTGTGGGAGAACAACTCCATTTGGCTCACTAACTTCACACACCATCAGGCTTCCAAGCAGCTCTCAAGGAAACTCGGTTTTCACACTCTATGCTTAGTGCCCTTTGAGTGCATTATCTAGGAATGAATCTAGTAGAGCATCCCACACAAACGAATGCTCCACAAGCGAGTTTCACATGCCACCAACTCCACATTCACAGGCAACTTCAGCGCCACAGCCGTTTTCAGATAGCCCTCAATGCAAAGGCTCTAGACGCAAATATTGGTGTGAGAGCTAATTCAATCAAGGAAACACTGCATGTTGCTGAAGGGCATATTGAAGAAGGATCAGCCGAGTGGTTCTTGTGGGAGAACAACTCCATTTGGCTCACTAACTTCACACACCATCAGGCTTCCAAGCAGCTCTCAAGGAAACTCAGTTTTCACACTCTATGCTTAGTGCCCTTTGAGTGCATTATGTAGGAATGAACCTGGTAGAGCATCCCACACAAACGAATGCTCCACATGCGGGTTTCACATGCCACCAACTCCACATTCACAGGCAACTTCAGCGCCACAGCCGTTTTCAGATAGCCCTCAATGCAAAGGCTCTAGACGCAAATATTGGTGTGAGAGCTAATTCAATCAAGGAAACACTGCATGTTGGTGAAGGGCATATTGAAGAAGGATCAGCCGAGTGGTTCTTGTGGGAGAACAACTCCATTTGGCTCACTAACTTCACACACCATCAGGCTTCCAAGCAGCTCTCAAGGAAACTCAGTTTTCACACTCTATGCTTAGTGCCCTTTGAGTGCCTAGGACTGAAATGAAGCTTGGTCAGCATCCCACACAAACGAATGCTCCACATGCGGGTTTCACATGCCACCAACTCCACATTCACAGGCAACTTCAGCGCCACAGCCGTTTTCAGATAGCCCTCAATGCAAAGGATCTAGACACAAATATTGGTGTGAGAGCTAATTCAATCAAGGAAACACTGCATGTTGGTGAAGGGCATATTGAAGAAGGATCAGCCGAGTGGTTCTTGTGGGAGAACAACTCCATTTGGCTCACTAACTTCACACACCATCAGGCTTCCAAGCAGCTCTCAAGGAAACTCAGTTTTCACACTCTATGCTTAGTGCCCTTTGAGTGCATTATGTAGGAATGAACCTGGTAGAGCATCCCACACAAACGAATGCTCCACATGCGGGTTTCACATGCCACCAACTCCACATTCACAGGCAACTTCAGCGCCACAGCCGTTTTCAGATAGCCCTCAATGCAAAGGCTCTAGACGCAAATATTGGTGTGAGAGCTAATTCAATCAAGGAAACACTGCATGTTGGTGAAGGGCATATTGAAGAAGGATCAGCCGAGTGGTTCTTGTGGGAGAACAACTCCATTTGGCTCACTAACTTCACACACCATCAGGCTTCCAAGCAGCTCTCAAGGAAACTCGGTTTTCACACTCTATGCTTAGTGCCCTTTGAGTGCATTATCTAGGAATGAATCTAGTAGAGCATCCCACACAAACGAATGCTCCACATGCGGGTTTCACATGCCACCAACTCCACATTCACAGGCAACTTCAGCGCCACAGGTGTTTTCAGATAGCCCTCAATGCAAAGGCTCTAGACGCAAATATTGGTGTGAGAGCTAATTCAATCAAGGAAACACTGCATGTTGGTGAAGGGCATATTGAAGAAGGATCAGCCGAGTGGTTCTTGTGGGAGAACAACTCCATTTGGCTCACTAACTTCACACACCATCAGGCTTTCATGTAGCTCTCAAGGAAACTCAGTTTTCACACTCTATGCTTAGTGCCCTTTGAGTGCCTAGGACTGAAATGAAGCTTGGTGAGCATCCCACACAAACGAATGCTCCACATGCGGGTTTCACATGCCACCAACTCCACATTCACAGGCAACTTCAGCGCCACAGCCGTTTTCAGATAGCCCTCAATGCAAAGGCTCTAGACGCAAATATTGGTGTGAGAGCTAATTCAATCAAGGAAACACTGCATGTTGGTGAAGGGCATATTGAAGAAGGATCAGCCGAGTGGTTCTTGTGGGAGAACAACTCCATTTGGCTCACTAACTTCACACACCATCAAGCTTCCAAGCAGCTCTCAAGGAAACTCGGTTTTCACACTCTATGCTTAGTGCCCTTTGAGTGCATTATCTAGGAATGAATCTAGTAGAGCATCCCACACAAACGAATGCTCCACATGCGGGTTTCACATGCCACAAACTCCACATTCACAGGCAACTTCAGCGCCACAGCCGTTTTCAGATAGCCCTCAATGCAAAGGCTCTAGACGCAAATATTGGTGTGAGAGCTAATTCAATCAAGGAAACACTGCATGTTGGTGAAGGGCATATTGAAGAAGGATCAGCCGAGTGGTTCTTGTGGGAGAACAACTCCATTTGGCTCACTAACTTCACACACCATCAGGCTTCCAAGCAGCTCTCAAGGAAACTCAGTTTTCACACTCTATGCTTAGTGCCCTTTGAGTGCCTAGGACTGAAATGAAGCTTGGTCAGCATCCCACACAAACGAATGCTCCACATGCGGGTTTCACATGCCACCAACTCCACATTCACAGGCAACTTCAGCGCCACAGCCGTTTTCAGATAGCCCTCAATGCAAAGGCTCTAGACACAAATATTGGTGTGAGAGCTAATTCAATCAAGGAAACACTGCATGTTGGTGAAGGGCATATTGAAGAAGGATCAGCCGAGTGGTTCTTGTGGGAGAACAACTCCATTTGGCTCACTAACTTCACACACCATCAGGCTTCCAAGCAGCTCTCAAGGAAACTCAGTTTTCACACTCTATGCTTAGTGCCCTTTGAGTGCATTATGTAGGAATGAACCTGGTAGAGCATCCCACACAAACGAATGCTCCACATGCGGGTTTCACATGCCACCAACTCCACATTCACAGGCAACTTCAGCGCCACAGCCGTTTTCAGATAGCCCTCAATGCAAAGGCTCTAGACGCAAATATTGGTGTGAGAGCTAATTCAATCAAGGAAACACTGCATGTTGGTGAAGGGCATATTGAAGAAGGATCAGCCGAGTGGTTCTTGTGGGAGAACAACTCCATTTGGCTCACTAACTTCACACACCATCAGGCTTCCAAGCAGCTCTCAAGGAAACTCGGTTTTCACACTCTATGCTTAGTGCCCTTTGAGTGCATTATCTAGGAATGAATCTAGTAGAGCATCCCACACAAACGAATGCTCCACATGCGGGTTTCACATGCCACCAACTCCACATTCACAGGCAACTTCAGCGCCACAGCCGTTTTCAGATAGCCCTCAATGCAAAGGCTCTAGACGCAAATATTGGTGTGAGAGCTAATTCAATCAAGGAAACACTGCATGTTGCTGAAGGGCATATTGAAGAAGGATCAGCCGAGTGGTTCTTGTGGGAGAACAACTCCATTTGGCTCACTAACTTCACACACCATCAGGCTTCCAAGCAGCTCTCAAGGAAACTCAGTTTCCACACTCTATGCTTAGTGCCCTATGAGTGCCTAGGACTGAAATGAAGCTTGGAGAGCATCCCACACAAACGAATGCTCCACATGCGGGTTTCACATGCCACCAACTCCACATTCACAGGCAACTTCAGCGCCACAGCCGTTTTCAGATAGCCCTCAATGCAAAGGCTCTAGACGCAAATATTGGTGTGAGAGCTAATTCAATCAAGGAAACACTGCATGTTGCTGAAGGGCATATTGAAGAAGGATCAGCCGAGTGGTTCTTGTGGGAGAACAACTCCATTTGGCTCACTAACTTCACACACCATCAGGCTTCCAAGCAGCTCTCAAGGAAACTCAGTTTTCACACTCTATGCTTAGTGCCCTTTGAGTGCCTAGGACTGAAATGAAGCTTTGTCAGCATCCCACACAAACGAATGCTCCACATGCGGGTTTCACATGCCACCAACTCCACATTCACAGGCAACTTCAGTGCCACAGCCGTTTTCAGATAGCCCTCAATGCAAAGGCTCTAGACACAAATATTGGTGTGAGAGCTAATTCAATCAAGGAAACACTGCATGTTGGTGAAGGGCATATTGAAGAAGGATCAGCCGAGTGGTTCTTGTGGGAGAACAACTCCATTTGGCTCACTAACTTCACACACCATCAGGCTTCCAAGCAGCTCTCAAGGAAACTCAGTTTTCACACTCTATGCTTAGTGCCCTTTGAGTGCATTATGTAGGAATGAACCTGGTAGAGCATCCCACACAAACGAATGCTCCACATGCGGGTTTCACATGCCACCAACTCCACATTCACAGGCAACTTCAGCGCCACAGCCGTTTTCAGATAGCCCTCAATGCAAAGGCTCTAGACCCAAATATTGGTGTGAGAGCTAATTCAATCAAGGAAACACTGCATGTTGGTGAAGGGCATATTGAAGAAGGATCAGCAGAGTGGTTCTTGTGGGAGAACAACTCCATTTGGCTCACTAACTTCACACACCATCAGGCTTCCAAGCAGCTCTCAAGGAAACTCAGTTTTCACACTCTATGCTTAGTGCCCTTTGAGTGCATTATGTAGGAATGAACCTGGTAGAGCATCCCACACAAACGAATGCTCCACATGCGGGTTTCACATGCCACCAACTCCACATTCACAGGCAACTTCAGCGCCACAGCCGTTTTCAGATAGCCCTCAATGCAAAGGCTCTAGACGCAAATATTGGTGTGAGAGCTAATTCAATCAAGGAAACACTGCATGTTGGTGAAGGGCATATTGAAGAAGGATCAGCCGAGTGGTTCTTGTGGGAGAACAACTCCATTTGGCTCACTAACTTCACACACCATCAGGCTTCCAAGCAGCTCTCAAGGAAACTCGGTTTTCACACTCTATGCTTAGTGCCCTTTGAGTGCATTATCTAGGAATGAATCTAGTAGAGCATCCCACACAAACGAATGCTCCACATGCGGGTTTCACATGCCACCAACTCCACATTCACAGGCAACTTCAGCGCCACAGCCGTTTTCAGATAGCCCTCAATGCAAAGGCTCTAGACGCCAATATTGGTGTGAGAGCTAATTCAATCAAGGAAACACTGCATGTTGCTGAAGGGCATATTGAAGAAGGATCAGCCGAGTGGTTCTTGTGGGAGAACAACTCCATTTGGCTCACTAACTTCACACACCATCAGGCTTCCAAGCAGCTCTCAAGGAAACTCAGTTTCCACACTCTATGCTTAGTGCCCTATGAGTGCCTAGGACTGAAATGAAGCTTGGAGAGCATCCCACATAAACGAATGCTCCACATGCGGGTTTCACATGCCCCCAACTCCACATTCACAGGCAACTTCAGCGCCACAGCCGTTTTCAGATAGCCCTCAATGCAAAGGCTCTAGACGCAAATATTGGTGTGAGAGCTAATTCAATCAAGGAAACACTGCATGTTGGTGAAGGGCATATTGAAGAAGGATCAGCCGAGTGGTTCTTGTGGGAGAACAACTCCATTTGGCTCACTAACTTCACACACCATCAGGCTTCCATGCAGCTCTCAAGGAAACTCAGTTTTCACACTCTATGCTTAGTGCCCTTTGCGTGCCTAGGACTGAAATGAAGCTTGGTCAGCATCCCACACAAACGAATGCTCCACATGCGGGTTTCACATGCCACCAACTCCACATTCACAGGCAACTTCAGCGCCACAGCCGTTTTCAGATAGCCCTCAATGCAAAGGCTCTAGACACAAATATTGGTGTGAGAGCTAATTCAATCAAGGAAACACTGCATGTTGGTGAAGGGCATATTGAAGAAGGATCAGCCGAGTGGTTCTTGTGGGAGAACAACTCCATTTGGCTCACTAACTTCACACACCATCAGGCTTCCAAGCAGCTCTCAAGGAAACTCAGTTTTCACACTCTATGCTTAGTGCCCTTTGAGTGCATTATGTAGGAATGAACCTGGTGTAGCATCCCACACAAACGAATGCTCCATATGCGGGTTTCACATGCCACCAACTCCACATTCACAGGCAACTTCAGCGCCACAGCCGTTTTCAGATAGCCCTCAATGCAAAGGCTCTAGACGCAAATATTGGTGTGAGAGCTAATTCAATCAAGGAAACACTGCATGTTGGTGAAGGGCATATTGAAGAAGGATCAGCCGAGTGGTTCTTGTGGGAGAACAACTCCATTTGGCTCACTAACTTCACACACCATCAGGCTTCCAAGCAGCTCTCAAGGAAACTCAGTTTTCACACTCTATGCTTAGTGCCCTTTGAGTGCATTATGTAGGAATGAACCTGGTAGAGCATCCCACACAAACGAATGCTCCACATGCGGGTTTCACATGCCACCAACTCCACATTCACAGGCAACTTCAGCGCCACAGCCGTTTTCAGATAGCCCTCAATGCAAAGGCTCTAGACGCAAATATTGGTGTGAGAGCTAATTCAATCAAGGAAACACTGCATGTTGGTGAAGGGCATATTGAAGAAGGATCAGCCGAGTGGTTCTTGTGGGAGAACAACTCCATTTGGCTCACTAACTTCACACACCATCAGGCTTCCAAGCAGCTCTCAAGGAAACTCGGTTTTCACACTCTATGCTTAGTGCCCTTTGAGTGCATTATCTAGGAATGAATCTAGTAAAGCATCCCACACAAACGAATGCTCCACATGCGGGTTTCACATGCCACCAACTCCACATTCACAGGCAACTTCAGCGCCACAGCCGTTTTCAGATAGCCCTCAATGCAAAGGCTCTAGACGCAAATATTGGTGTGAGAGCTAATTCAATCAAGGAAACACTGCATGTTGGTGAAGGGCATATTGAAGAAGGATCAGCCGAGTGGTTCTTGTGGGAGAACAACTCCATTTGGCTCACTAACTTCACACACCATCAGGCTTCCAAGCAGCTCTCAAGGAAACTCAGTTTCCACACTCTATGCTTAGTGCCCTATGAGTGCCTAGGACTGAAATGAAGCTTGGAGAGCATCCCACATAAACGAATGCTCCACATGCGGGTTTCACATGCCACCAACTCCACATTCACAGGCAACTTCAGCGCCACAGCCGTTTTCAGATAGCCCTCAATGCAAAGGCTCTAGACGCAAATATTGGTGTGAGAGCTAATTCAATCAAGGAAACACTGCATGTTGGTGAAGGGCATATTGAAGAAGGATCAGCCGAGTGGTTCTTGTGGGAGAACAACTCCATTTGGCTCACTAACTTCACACACCATCAGGCTTCCAAGCAGCTCTCAAGGAAACTCAGTTTTCACACTCTATGCTTAGTGCCCTTTGAGTGCCTAGGACTGAAATGAAGCTTGGTCAGCATCCCACACAAACGAATGCTCCACATGCGGGTTTCACATGCCACCAACTCCACATTCACAGGCAACTTCAGCGCCACAGCCGTTTTCAGATAGCCCTCAATGCAAAGGCTCTAGACACAAATATTGGTGTGAGAGCTAATTCAATCAAGGAAACACTGCATGTTGGTGAAGGGCATATTGAAGAAGGATCAGCCGAGTGGTTCTTGTGGGAGAACAACTCCATTTGGCTCACTAACTTCACACACCATCAGGCTTCCAAGCAGCTCTCAAGGAAACTCGGTTTTCACACTCTATGCTTAGTGCCCTTTGAGTGCATTATCTAGGAATGAATCTAGTAGAGCATCCCACACAAACGAATGCTCCACATGCAGGTTTCACATGCCACCAACTCCACATTCACAGGCAACTTCAGCGCCACTGCCGTTTTCAGATAGCCCTCAATGCAAAGGCTCTAGACGCAAATATTGGTGTGAGAGCTAATTCAATCAAGGAAACACTGCATGTTGCTGAAGGGCATATTGAAGAAGGATCAGCCGAGTGGTTCTTGTGGGAGAACAACTCCATTTGGCTCACTAACTTCACACACCATCAGGCTTCCAAGCAGCTCTCAAGGAAACTCAGTTTTCACACTCTATGCTTAGTGCCCTTTGAGTGCATTATGTAGGAATGAACCTGGTAGAGCATCCCACACAAACGAATGCTCCACGTGCGGGTTTCACATGCCACCAACTCCACATTCACAGGCAACTTCAGCGCCACAGCCGTTTTCAGATAGCCCTCAATGCAAAGGCTCTAGACGCAAATATTGGTGTGAGAGCTAATTCAATCAAGGAAACACTGCATGTTGGTGAAGGGCATATTGAAGAAGGATCAGCCGAGTGGTTCTTGTGGGAGAACAACTCCATTTGGCTCACTAACTTCACACACCATCAGGCTTCCAAGCAGCTCTCAAGGAAACTCAGTTTTCACACTCTATGCTTAGTGCCCTTTGAGTGCCTAGGACTGAAATGAAGCTTGGTGAACATCCCACACAAACGAATGCTCCACATGCGGGTTTCACATGCCACCAACTCCACATTCACAGGCAACTTCAGCGCCACAGGTGTTTTCAGATAGCCCTCAATGCAAAGGCTCTAGACGCCAATATTGTTGTGAGTGCTAATTCAATCAAGGAAACACTGCATGTTGGTGAAGGGCATATTGAAGAAGGATCAGCCGAGTGGTTCTTGTGGGAGAACAACTCCATTTGGCTCACTAACTTCACACACCATCAGGCTTCCATGCAGCTCTCAAGGAAACTCAGTTTTCACACTCTATGCTTAGTGCCCTTTGAGTGCCTAGGACTGAAATGAAGCTTGGTGAGCATCCCACACAAACGAATGCTCCACATGCGGGTTTCACATGCCACCAACTCCACATTCACAGGCAACTTCAGCGCCACAGCCATTTTCAGATAGCCCTCAATGCAAAGGCTCTAGACGCAAATATTGGTGTGAGAGCTAATTCAATCAAGGAAACACTGCATGTTGGTGAAGGGCATATTGAAGAAGGATCAGCCGAGTGGTTCTTGTGGGAGAACAACTCCATTTGGCTCACTAACTTCACACACCATCAGGCTTCCAAGCAGCTCTCAAGGAAACTCAGTTTTCACACTCTATGCTTAGTGCCCTTTGAGAGCATTATGTAGGAATGAACCTGGTAGAGCATCCCACACAAACGAATGCTCCACATGCGGGTTTCACATGCCACCAACTCCACATTCACAGGCAACTTCAGCGCCACAGCCATTTTCAGATAGCCCTCAATGCAAAGGCTCTAGACGCAAATATTGGTGTGAGAGCTAATTCAATCAAGGAAACACTGCATGTTGGTGAAGGGCATATTGAAGAAGGATCAGCCGAGTGGTTCTTGTGGGAGAACAACTCCATTTGGCTCACTAACTTCACACACCATCAGGCTTCCAAGCAGCTCTCAAGGAAACTCGGTTTTCACACTCTATGCTTAGTGCCCTTTGAGTGCATTATCTAGGAATGAATCTAGCAGAGCATCCCACAGAAACGAATGCTCCACATGCGGGTTTCACATGCCACCAACTCCACATTCACAGGCAACTTCAGCGCCACAGCCGTTTTCAGATAGCCCTCAATGCAAAGGCTCTAGACGCAAATATTGGTGTGAGAGCTAATTCAATCAAGGAAACACTGCATGTTGGTGAAGGGCATATTGAAGAAGGATCAGCCGAGTGGTTCTTGTGGGAGAACAACTCCATTTGGCTCACTAACTTCACACACCATCAGGCTTCCAAGCAGCTCTCAAGGAAACTCAGTTTTCACACTCTATGCTTAGTGCCCTTTGAGTGCCTAGGACTGAAATGAAGCTTGGTAGAGCATCCCACACAAACGAATGCTCCACATGCGGGTTTCACATGCCACCAACTCCACATTCACAGGCAACTTCAGCGTCACAGCCGTTTTCAGATAGCCCTCAATGCAAAGGCTCTAGACGCAAATATTGGTGTGAGAGCTAATTCAATCAAGGAAACACTGCATGTTGGTGAAGGGCATATTGAAGAAGGATCAGCCAAGTGGTTCTTGTGGGAGAACAACTCCATTTGGCTCACTAACTTCACACACCATCAGGCTTCCAAGCAGCTCTCAAGGAAACTCAGTTTTCACACTCTATGCTTAGTGCCCTTTGAGTGCCTAGGACTGAAATGAAGCTTGGTGAGCATCCCACACAAACGAATGCTCCACATGCGGGTTTCACATGCCACCAACTCCACATTCACAGGCAACTTCAGCGCCACAGGTGTTTTCAGATAGCCCTCATTGCAAAGGATCTAGACGCAAATATTGGTGTGAGAGCTAATTCAATCAAGGAAATACTGCATGTTGGTGAAGGGCATATTGAAGAAGGATCAGCCGAGTGGTTCTTGTGGGAGAACAACTCCATTTGGCTCACTAACTTCACACACAATCAGGCTTCCATGCAGCTCTCAAGGAAACTCAGTTTTCACACTCTATGCTTAGTGCCCATTGAGTGCCTAGGACTGAAATGAAGCGTGGTGAGCATCCCACACAAACGAATGCTCCACATGCGGGTTTCACATGCCACCAACTCCACATTCACAGGCAACTTCAGCGCCACAGGTGTTTTCAGATAGCCCTCATTGCAAAGGATCTAGACGCAAATATTGGTGTGAGAGCTAATTCAATCAAGGAAACACTGCATGTTGGTGAAGGGCATATTGAAGAAGGATCAGCCGAGTGGTTCTTGTGGGAGAACAACTCCATTTGGCTCACTAACTTCACACACAATCAGGCTTCCATGCAGCTCTCAAGGAAACTCAGTTTTCACACTCTATGCTTAGTGCCCATTGAGTGCCTAGGACTGAAATGAAGCGTGGTGAGCATCCCACACAAACGAATGCTCCACATGCGGGTTTCACATGCCACCAACTCCACATTCACAGGCAACTTCAGCGCCACAGCCATTTTCAGATAGCCCTCAATGCAAAGGCTCTAGACGCAAATATTGGTGTGAGAGCTAATTCAATCAAGAAAACACTGCATGTTGGTGAAGGGCATATTGAAGAAGGATCAGCCGAGTGGTTCTTGTGGGAGAACAACTCCATTTGGCTCACTAACTTCACACACCATCAGGCTTCCAAGCAGCTCTCAAGGAAACTCAGTTTTCACACTCTATGCTTAGTGCCCTTTGAGTGCCTAGGACTGAAATGAACCTGGTAGAGCATCCCACACAAACGAATGCTCCACATGTGGGTTTCACATGCCACCAACTCCACATTCACAGGCAACTTCAGCGCCACAGCCGTTTTCAGATAGCCCTCAATGCAAAGGCTCTAGACGCAAATATTGGTGTGAGAGCTAATTCAATCAAGGAAACACTGCATGTTGGTGAAGGGCATATTGAAGAAGGATCAGCTGAGTGGTTCTTGTGGGAGAACAACTCCATTTGGCTCACTAACTTCACACACCATCAGGCTTCCAAGCAGCTCTCAAGGAAACTCAGTTTTCACGCTCTATGCTTAGTGCCCTTTGAGAGCATTATGTAGGAATGAACCTGGTAGAGCATCCCACACAAACGAATGCTCCACATGCGGGTTTCACATGCCACCAACTCCACATTCACAGGCAACTTCAGCGCCACAGCCGTTTTCAGATAGCCCTCAATGCAAAGGCTCTAGACGCCAATATTGGTGTGAGAGCTAATTCAATCAAGGAAACACTGCATGTTGGTGAAGGGCATATTGAAGAAGGATCAGCCGAGTGGTTCTTGTGGGAGAACAACTCCATTTGGCTCACTAACTTCACACACCATCAGGCTTCCAAGCAGCTCTCAAGGAAACTCAGTTTTCACACTCTATGCTTAGTGCCCTTTGAGTGCCTAGGACTGAAATGAACCTGGTAGAGCATCCCACACAAACGAATGCTCCACATGCGGGTTTCACATGCCACCAACTCCACATTCACAGGCAACTTCAGCGCCACAGCCGTTTTCAGATAGCCCTCAATGCAAAGGCTCTAGACGCAAATATTGGTGTGAGAGTTAATTCAATCAAGGAAACACTGCATGTTGGTGAAGGGCATATTGAAGAAGGATCAGCTGAGTGGTTCTTGTGGGAGAACAACTCCATTTGGCTCACTAACTTCACACACCATCAGGCTTCCAAGCAGCTCTCAAGGAAACTCAGTTTTCACACTCTATGCTTAGTGCCCTTTGAGTGCATTATCTAGGAATGAATCTAGTAGAGCATCCCACACAAACGAATGCTCCACATGCGGGTTTCACATGCCACCAACTCCACATTCACAGGCAACTTCAGCGCCACAGCCGTTTTCAGATAGCCCTCAATGCAAAGGCTCTAGAAGCCAATATTGGTGTGAGAGCTAATTCAATCAAGGAAACACTGCATGTTGCTGAAGGGCATATTGAAGAAGGATCAGCCGAGTGGTTCTTGTGGGAGAACAACTCCATTTGGCTCACTAACTTCACACACCATCAGGCTTCCAAGCAGCTCTCAAGGAAACTCAGTTTTCACACTCTATGCTTAGTGCCCTTTGAGTGCCTAGGACTGAAATGAAGCTTGGTCAGCATCCCACACAAACGAATGCTCCACATGCAGGTTTCACATGCCACCAACTCCACATTCACAGGCAACTTCAGCGCCACTGCCGTTTTCAGATAGCCCTCAATGCAAAGGCTCTAGACGCAAATATTGGTGTGAGAGCTAATTCAATCAAGGAAACACTGCATGTTGGTGAAGGGCATATTGAAGAAGGATCAGCCAAGTGGTTCTTGTGGGAGAACAACTCCATTTGGCTCACTAACTTCACACACCATCAGGCTTCCAAGCAGCTCTCAAGGAAACTCAGTTTTCACACTCTATGCTTAGTGCCCTTTGAGTGCCTAGGACTGAAATGAAGCTTGGTGAGCATCCCACACAAACGAATGCTCCACATGCGGGTTTCACTTGCCACCAACTCCACATTCACAGGCAACTTCAGCGCCACAGGTGTTTTCAGATAGCCCTCATTGCAAAGGATCTAGACGCAAATATTGGTGTGAGAGCTAATTCAATCAAGGAAACACTGCATGTTGGTGAAGGGCATATTGAAGAAGGATCAGCAGAGTGGTTCTTGTGGGAGAACAACTCCATTTGACTCACTAACTTCACACACCATCAGGCTTCCAAGCAGCTCTCAAGGAAACTCAGTTTTCACACTCTATGCTTAGTGCTCTTTGTGTGCCTAGGACTGAAATGAAGCTTGGTCAGCATCCCACACAAACGAATGCTCCACATGCGGGTTTCACATGCCACCAACTCCACATTCACAGGCAACTTCAGCGCCACAGCCGTTTTCAGATAGCCCTCAATGCAAAGGCTCTAGACACAAATATTGGTGTGAGAGCTAATTCAATCAAGGAAATACTGCATGTTGGTGAAGGGCATATTGAAGAAGGATCAGCCGAGTGGTTCTTGTGGGAGAACAACTCCATTTGGCTCACTAACTTCACACACCATCAGGCTTCCAAGCAGCTCTCAAGGAAACTCAGTTTTCACACTCTATGCTTAGTGCCCTTTGAGTGCTTAGGACTGAAATGAACCTGGTAGAGCATCCCACACAAACGAATGCTCCACATGCGGGTTTCACATGCCACCAACTCCACATTCACAGGCAACTTCAGCGCCACAGCCGTTTTCAGATAGCCCTCAATGCAAAGGCTCTAGACGCAAATATTGGTGTGAGAGTTAATTCAATCAAGGAAACACTGCATGTTGGTGAAGGGCATATTGAAGAAGGATCAGCTGAGTGGTTCTTGTGGGAGAACAACTCCATTTGGCTCACTAACTTCACACACCATCAGGCTTCCAAGCAGCTCTCAAGGAAACTACTCAGTTTTTCACGCTCTATGCTTAGTGCCCTTTGAGAGCATTATGTAGGAATGAACCTGGTAGAGCATCCCACACAAACGAATGCTCCACATGCGGGTTTCACATGCCACCAACTCCACATTCACAGGCAACTTCAGCGCCACAGCCGTTTTCAGATAGCCCTCAATGCAAAGGCTCTAGACGCAAATATTGGTGTGAGAGCTAATTCAATCAAGGAAACACTGCATGTTGGTGAAGGGCATATTGAAGAAGGATCAGCCGAGTGGTTCTTGTGGGAGAACAACTCCATTTGGCTCACTAACTTCACACACCATCAGGCTTCCAAGCAGCTCTCAAGGAAACTCAGTTTTCACACTCTATGCTTAGTGCCCTTTGAGTGCCTAGGACTGAAATGAAGCTTGGTGAGCATCCCACACAAACGAATGCTCCACATGCGGGTTTCACATGCCACCAACTCCACATTCACAGGCAACTTCAGCGCCACAGCCGTTTTCAGATAGCCCTCAATGCAAAGGCTCTAGAAGCCAATATTGGTGTGAGAGCTAATTCAATCAAGGAAACACTGCATGTTGCTGAAGGGCATATTGAAGAAGGATCAGCCGAGTGGTTCTTGTGGGAGAACAACTCCATTTGGCTCACTAACTTCACACACCATCAGGCTTCCATGCAGCTCTCAAGGAAACTCAGTTTTCACACTCTATGCTTAGTGCTCTTTGAGTGCCTAGGACTGAAATGAAGCTTGGTGAGCATCCCACACAAACGAATGCTCCACATGCGGGTTTCACATGCCACCAACTCCACATTCACAGGCAACTTCAGCGCCACAGCCATTTTCAGATAGCCCTCAATGCAAAGGCTCTAGACGCAAATATTGGTGTGAGAGCTAATTCAATCAAGGAAACACTGCATGTTGGTGAAGGGCATATTGAAGAAGGATCAGCCAAGTGGTTCTTGTGGGAGAACAACTCCATTTGGCTCACTAACTTCACACACCATCAGGCTTCCAAGCAGCTCTCAAGGAAACTCAGTTTTCACACTCTATGCTTAGTGCTCTTTGAGTGCCTAGGACTGAAATGAAGCTTGGTGAGCATCCCACACAAACGAATGCTCCACATGCGGGTTTCACATGCCACCAACTCCACATTCACGGGCAACTTCAGCGCCACAGCCATTTTCAGATAGCCCTCAATGCAAAGGCTCTAGACGCAAATATTGGTGTGAGAGCTAATTCAATCAAGGAAACACTGCATGTTGGTGAAGGGCATATTGAAGAAGGATCAGCCAAGTGGTTCTTGTGGGAGAACAACTCCATTTGGCTCACTAACTTCACACACCATCAGGCTTCCAAGCAGCTCTTCAAGGAAACTCAGTTTTCACACTCTATGCTTAGTGCCCTTTGAGTGCCTAGGACTGAAATGAAGCTTGGTGAGCATCCCACACAAACGAATGCTCCACATGCGGGTTTCACATGCCACCAACTCCACATTCACAGGCAACTTCAGCGCCACAGGTGTTTTCAGATAGCCCTCATTGCAAAGGATCTAGACGCAAATATTGGTGTGAGAGCTAATTCAATCAAGGAAACACTGCATGTTGGTGAAGGGCATATTGAAGAAGGATCAGCCGAGTGGTTCTTGTGGGAGAACAACTCCATTTGGCTCACTAACTTCACACACCATCAGGCTTCCAAGCAGCTCTCAAGGAAACTCAGTTTTCACACTCTATGCTTAGTGCTCTTTGTGTGCCTAGGACTGAAATGAAGCTTGGTCAGCATCCCACACAAACGAATGCTCCACATGCGGGTTTCACATGCCACCAACTCCACATTCACAGGCAACTTCAGCGCCACAGCCGTTTTCAGATAGCCCTCAATGCAAAGGCTCTAGACACAAATATTGGTGTGAGAGCTAATTCAATCAAGGAAACACTGCATGTTGGTGAAGGGCATATTGAAGAAGGATCAGCCGAGTGGTTCTTGTGGGAGAACAACTCCATTTGGCTCACTAACTTCACACACCATCAGGCTTCCAAGCAGCTCTCAAGGAAACTCAGTTTTCACACTCTATGCTTAGTGCCCTTTGAGTGCTTAGGACTGAAATGAACCTGGTAGAGCATCCCACACAAACGAATGCTCCACATGCGGGTTTCACATGCCACCAACTCCACATTCACAGGCAACTTCAGCGCCACAGCCGTTTTCAGATAGCCCTCAATGCAAAGGCTCTAGACGCAAATATTGGTGTGAGAGTTAATTCAATCAAGGAAACACTGCATGTTGGTGAAGGGCATATTGAAGAAGGATCAGCTGAGTGGTTCTTGTGGGAGAACAACTCCATTTGGCTCACTAACTTCACACACCATCAGGCTTCCAAGCAGCTCTCAAGGAAACTCAGTTTTCACGCTCTATGCTTAGTGCCCTTTGAGAGCATTATGTAGGAATGAACCTGGTAGAGCATCCCACACAAACGAATGCTCCACATGCGGGTTTCACATGCCACCAACTCCACATTCACAAGCAACTTCAGCGCCACAGCCGTTTTCAGATAGC
>NW_026700219.1:0-24031 GCF_030435755.1 Ochotona princeps
TAAGTTTCCTGGCCCATAGCATGGCGCAGCTCATTGTCGCCTTTCAGAACTCCACGATGACACGCCTCAATGGCGTAACACTTTTCCTTCGTCGTCAGTGAAAATGAAAATATTGTACAGATCCAGGCTACCGAATTCGGTAGCGTGTGTGCAACACGTTCTAGGTCAAGGCTCCGCCTGAACTCTCGTGTGCATCGTGCATGCTAACTCATGTCAGTACGGATAGTTATAAAGTCGGAGAATTCGCATATACCTTCGACTATTCAAAAGAGTACAGACAGAAAGTGACAACGTTACTAGCCAGCATCTCTTTGCAATCATCTAATCTGTGGGCGGTCCAGATGAGTTGTCCCCGACAAGCATGTAGGGTTTAGTTTGATTAGCTCGGTTGTAGGGCAACACGCAGCACATCACGTCGCGAGTGGCACACCAGTCCTCGCTGAATCCTCTGCATGGTAGAGAATATACGCGTCTATTCCGTTCCTGGTAGTTGTACTGTCTAGAAAGTGCTTACCACAGCCTAACAAGAAAGTGTCATGTTGCGCTGTGGGCTGGAACATGTTGCCATCAAGGTCTGCCGTGCGCATTTGATTTCCACAGTACTTGCTCATGCATCTGCGGTGCCACGTTTGCGCCATCTGAGGAGTATTAAACGATACAATACGTGAGAAGCGAGTGGGCTGCAGCAGACAGCGTCAGTCTAACACTAATACTACTGCCTCCCTGCTGAAGCGCCGACAAGGGATGCGCAGACGCGTGAATCTGCAACAATATCGTGGCATATTCATCAATGCAGCCTGCTACCCTCTACTGTGACACTTATGTAGCAGCGCCTGCCTAGTTGAAGCAAAAACTACAGAAAAGACTTATAGTCTGTCTCGACATATATCTCCCAGGTTCACCCCAACTGAAGAGTCTAGGTGTTCGGCTGTTCTAAACAAAGCCCTAAATAGTTGTAGCTGTAGCTGTTTCCAGCCTTGCTTTATGAAACGCATTCGCACATCGTGCCTTGCGAAGCACACAATGCTTTACAAATAACGCCGCGGAGCCAGATGCTTGCACCTAGCCAAAACCGTTTTTTCGGAGGCGGAAATGAATTTCTACTGCGATCGAGAAAACGTCTTAGGCTTCCACGAAAAATAAAGGCAGTATTTCGTTCGACGCTTTGAGGATCATCTACGAAGACACGTCATTTTAGCCGCAATAGAGCAGCGCTATAGAGGAAAGTACATCACTTATTCCAGCGCCGACCCAGTACTTAATATAGAATGAAGGCCTCGTACTCATCCTGTGACTATGTGTCTACGCTTTCAATCCAGATTCTTACTTCCCACTAAGGTTTGAGCAAGACAGACGACTCTTCTCTGCACTGGGCAGCGCTATGCTTACTGTAATACGTGGCAGCGGCTGGGACCGACAAATTCTAGAGATACACAGACGAGCATTTCGTTCCTGGAAAGGGTGCAAACATGCCGCCGTGACATTGTGTCAACTCGATCACAGCCACGTCAACTAGTGCTCCCATGGCTAGTGTTCTTGATATTTTTGAAGCAATTTGCTGTGAGTAGTAATGCAACCTGAAATGCGAAGGCATACGTATACACGCGAAATCAAGCCTGATGTCCGTACTC
Organism: Ochotona princeps; assembly: GCF_030435755.1. NCBI lineage: Eukaryota > Metazoa > Chordata > Mammalia > Lagomorpha > Ochotonidae > Ochotona > Ochotona princeps. Next base: position 1,632 of record NW_026700219.1, read on the forward strand.
GCAAGCTGCCCGACACATGTGCTGTCAAATTTCCACCGCCAGTCTTCGAGATCTGCATGATGCAGAGAATTCTCCCTGATGATAGCAGCGTCAACACATGTGGATGGGGCATTTTTTGAGGAAGCTTGAGTAAGCAGCAGTGCCTTCTCGCCTGCACGAACTGGATGCCTCTGCCGCTGTTGGCAGGGATGGCTTGACGTACTAGCCCTCTCCTGAGGGCATTTCCCACGGGTTACGTAGGATGACAGTCTCATGAGTAAGAGTGTTGGACGTGATGGCGGGTTTCAACTTCACCAGTCGTCTTTCTGTTTTGTACCGCTGCAGCTCGGTAGCTCTAAACTGAATGTGGGATACTAGAAGGATCTGCCGCAGTTTTCGTATCCTGGTGTCTCGAGGTACCGCTTAGTCCCGAGGGCTGGTTGCTCATTTGTCCATTTTTCAGCTTATTTCTTCAGCGTCGCGTCATCGACCGTCACTGCACATGACGCACCTGAAGGACTACCGTCACCGGCAGCTTCAACGCCTGTAACCCCCGCCAAATTTGGGGTGAGGCACGGGCCATACAGATCTTTTGCGTGGGTCGAAGGTTGTGCCAATGATAGCTTCAGATGGATTGTCGAGGCGATAGCACGCTACATGACGGCTCAGTTAGGGTGTCCCTATAGATGTTTGTGATTATATCTGCATGTTAGTCCTCAAATTCTCCCTAATCTAATCCGTCTGGTGATGCTGGGCAGATGACTGATTCGAAGAATGGGATCCAAATAGACATCTCGATGACGAGTACGAATTTGATGTTTAAAGTAATACAGTCTCACATTGAGCTTCAGTTCATGCACAATCGTAGCACTGCAATTGATATTGCTACTGTATCCTTCGTGTACGCATGTAAATGACCTGCTTTTGCTGCCTGCCATCAGACACTGTTCTCCATGAATCAGGCAAGATGCTTTGACCACTTAGCCTGAGATCTCCTAGAAGTAACCGACACGCACCATCACGTGCTGCCAAGTGCGCGGTCAACCAGACTCCACAATTACACAGTGTTCGATTGAAGGCGCTTTACGGTCACGGAAGAGTTGTAGCACGTTTCGTCACAGCTTAAGGTGGCAGCGCACTCACTACCTGATTTGCGCCATCACGTGACCTGGTATCTGCTGCCTCAAGTCAGGGGCTTTTGCAATCATGGAACGCCTTGAAGAATCATCTTCTGAGGTCCAGTACGGGTAAACGTACTCGTCGGCAAGCTGTGGTAGACATGTCCCTGTTAAAATGCCTTTTTTACAGCCTAAACATCAGCGACACATTACTTCGTTAACGCCCCACCAGCAAAGGCGTGCGACGTCGGAGCGGGACCACGCAGTCGACGCTTCATAGAACTCCCCGATTCCAGGTGGACTTTGCACGGGTAGGGTGCGTTCCTTAAAGAAGCAGCAGCAGCATTTTTGGGCACGCTGGTGCTTTCGATCGTAGCGTTTGCCCCGTTCCTCTCTAGGGGTTGATTCCTCATATATACCCATGCTTTATGATAATAGGATGTTGCTCGTGAGAACGTTTTGAGGGAAAAAAGGTAGACTCCAAGGCACCCTGGGTCTCGGCCTCCCTTTTTTCACGCTCACTGTAGTACGGCAAGGGCACGCTACAGCAGCTGGCTCTTGAACAGCTGCTTGATAAAATTGTGAGACACGTCACTCGATACAAATGCTGGTAGGACTGTGCATCCCGTGTTCACAGTCTCGGAGGTCCCGCATTCCTGGCAGTCCTACGCGTGCTCGCAGTTGATTGATTTGGAAAGAAGCGCAGATAGCCGTATCCAGACATTACACGGTATACGAGTCAGGCTCTGAAAGCTTGAATATGAGCTCAGGATGCACCAATATCTAAGGTTGTGTGTGCTTAAGAAATCTTGCGGCCCCTGTTGTAGGCAGGGGGATGACGCGTATGTCCTGGTGGAGCGTATTCAAACCTTAGGTAAACACAATTACCCTAGGTTTCTGACCCATGGAGTAACCAAGACCTAAAAAAGAGGCGCATATTAGATCAGTGTCAGGCGTAGGCGACCAGAGGCTCCGCAGAGCTAGGTGATCCTCCCTGGCACTCCAGAAAAATTTCTTTCGACGAGACAACGAGACGGCAACTCGATTCAATCCGCAGATGTGGGGTGATGAAGCACGTCTGCGTCGCAAAAAGCACATCAGTGGATGATTGAAAAATTACTGAGCAGCTTCCGCCAAAAGTTGGCATTCAAATTGCTCGTCGCTATCGCCTCGCTTTGTATTCTTATTGAGCATTCAGCCTTGCTCTGCGATACGTTTTAAGCACTGAGCCAGAGGTCCATTCCGCGCGGAAGGCTGGAAGAAGACGACCCAGTCACTAAGACTTCTGTCACTGCGGCCAACGCAGCGGGGACAGCAGTAAGCACCTATCAAGAAAAGCCGCTCTCAGCTACTTTCTTCACGTACTAGGGAGGAACAAGTCAGCTATCGCAGCAGTCCTAGTAGAAAGAGTGGCATCAGCGCAGTTGCGCATCTTCTGTCTAATAATCCGTCCTCCATCAGACACTTCTCATCTGTACCTGCCGGTCAGAGATGCGCTGGCAGTCCCGTATGCGCAGCTGCTGGCTTAGCCTAGTTTTCTCATCAAAATGCTCACCTTCGGCGCTTTTGGTGCCTTTGAAGGCTTTACGACGCGTGATCTCCTACTGCTGTAGAGGCGAACCTTCGCAGTTCATACGATCAACCTCTCCTCGCCGGCGCGCAGACGAACCTGTGCCGGGGCCTACACACCAGCGGCAATATGCCTTCTTAGTCCCAGCTGCGAAAGTCCTATCGGTTGTGCGGACACGTCTTTATGGCAACTTTTTCTCATTTGACTCCTTGAGAATTCTGCGCCCCCTTCACCCTTTGGAAGCATGTGTGGGCACAGGTCAGACTATGGCCAAGAAATTGCATAGCGACAGCCTTGGGGAATGCATCTACCCTCCTGTGTGGCTACAGTAAAATAGACGTGGGCAGGCAAAAAAAACTTACAGCTTCCTTGCGCAGTATGAATCAGCCTTTTGAGCTCTTTCTACTGCAGGAACAGGCCGCAGCCCTTTTATATCACAGAAGCAGCCCTTCAACATATGTAACGTTTCAACAATAACACCAGAAATTTGTCGGTTTTCTTAAGCCCCTTGCGACTATTACTGCCGCATAAAAAAACATTATTTAGAGCTTCGCAAAGTGACAGATGCGCAGAGAGAGACTGACACTGCCGCAGGTTGATGGGCACGTTTGGCCCAGCAACAAATCTGAAAAATCCTTACAGCTTTATGCTAATGTCAGTGGTGCGCAGAGCAATATCGCATGCCTTCCTCTGCTTCCGTAGAGGCCTTCACCGTGGCTGCCTGACCGCCTTCAACTGGTTACACTCCCCTTAAAACTCCGGACTATGAACTGTATTCAGCGACACGTTGTGAAGCGCCGTCGCCTTCGCCCTGAGTATGCGAGGCTCATGTCGTCAAGTGTCCATATGTAATTTCCTGCTGCCGCAGTAAGAATGAGAACAAGAGTGAACCCGGCAGAAAAGGAAGCAGATTTGTTTCTTGCCTGAATACGCGCAGCAAATCTTCTGCTTCTCGGCTTTCAGACCGAGCCGTTGTCGACGTTTTCAGATCTGACGTCCCCTGAGAGAAAGGTAAAGTCCACACTTGCGTTGGCCAAGGCTTCCGCTCCCACACAAAGCGGCGTTTCTGTTGAGACCGCGGCGACCGGCGTCACTCAAGCAGCTGTTACACGTCATTTTATTAAAGCGTGTCGGGTGCACGACAGACGCGGCCCCATCCGAAAGAATGCAGGCGTTTTGCGTCGAATCGGCATCGCTTTTCGTTTCCGGATCTCTCGATTGATATCGAGATTTTGCGTTCATTCCAATGCCGAACTACCGTACAGCACCAGCTCATCGGAGAACAGCACGCGTGGAAAGATGGTACCTCCGTGTATCTTGCCCAGTCTAGCCCTGTGCCTGGTGTTGAAGAGATAGCGACACTTCAGCTCATCTTGGTAGATTGCGGCCACCAGTCTTACCGCCCTCTACATCAATCGTCGCAAACCTTTCCTCGTTATGCTGCTAAGGTTTGAATGTTGCCAAGACGCTGGGGTCTTTATTCGCTCGTCATCTCACTCCGCTAGCTTTTACGTTCACACTCTGGAAAACCTCGGAGCGATGGTTTGAAAGCTACTTCCAGCCACTGCTTCGAAAAAGTGTCTTCGAACGTCTATTGTAGAGTTACAAGGAGCTTCTCTTCGTGATTCTCTGAAAGCCATACTGGACGCTCATCTTGAAGTCTGTGAGAGCACAGCACTTGCCTGCAGATGGTGGGTCACCACAGTGGTGATACGTATATGACTTTCACCTAGTACGAATGTCGCCGTATGATTTAGCGTGCGACAACCTGTTCGATGAGATGTATTCACAGTCACATTTGCGGCCTACTGCAGTTGCGTACGTGTAGGGGCGATGACTCATTTTGCCGACGAACCGTTGTTGTATTTCTGCGCATGTGAGGAGCAGGACGTGTTAAACTTGCATGTGACCTAGTTTAGGGTCCCTCGGCTCGAGGCAAGGAGATTCCGTCATACCAGGTCCGTTTCAGAAAGCAACACGGTCGAGTTGAGATGGCAGCTGTTGAGTAGAGAGAGTAGAATGCATCGGAGGGTTCCAACACTATCAGGCACTGCGTGATGCAGGGCGGCCCACTGCAGATTGACGATACAGCCTGTAAATACCACCCTTTTAATGTGTCTTCAAATATCACAAAAAGCTATCAGTTTCGACCTTGTCTCTGTTCACCCGGACTCAGGAGTGTAGCATTGACCGCGCTGGGGCTTCCTCTGCTGAGACGTCCACACTCAAGGTTTCAGTGTACGCTGTGTTTCCCTCTTTGAAAGTGCCGGTAGAAGAGGAAACACGGCTCTGCTCCGCGAGGGCCTTGTATGCTTGAGGGGCATCGGCTGTGTCTTATATACTACTCACACTTTCTTAGATGTCAGGCTGCGATCCATCATTGCAGAAGTGCAGCGACGTGAAACAGCAAGAGCCAGTGAGCATCCGGGAATTGGGTAAACAGGCTGCGGCACAAGAATGCCCGCGACAGCAAGCCCTTCTCCAGACTTCTACGACGGAGTCGTACTTCCGGCAGTGTTCGGCGCTCAAGAGGTGCTCATGTGCACTCTAGTCCAGCAAGACTGGCCTGGACGACGTCGTATGTTGCTGCTCTGGACCAGTCGGGCCCGCACGCATTCCAGCTCCTCTTCAGCCGCAGAGCATTGATGCAATCATTGCCGCAAGATGCCTGAGGAAGGATACACAAGGAAAAAAGCAGTAACCGGCCATTCAGCAGTGCACAGCATTTTCTTGATGAACAGGGTACCTGTCGCAGTCGCATATGTCTGATCGTTCAAGGCCGTTCAGTGAAAAATCCGAAAAACTCCGATTCACCATTGGAAACGACGCTTCAATCGGCTCGTCCCGCGCAGCGTATTGCCGCTGATGAGAAACACAAAGACATCTACATTGTGTTGGACGTTCATCTACCAGGAGGGGCACAGCGCTCCATCTGCAGAAATCTTCAATGCGTAGATACGTGGCACACACAACGGCACGGAACATGCACGCGCGAACACTGGCTTAGTGCATCTCCGGTCCGTCACTTCTTGGGAAGTCACATGACGTTGAAGCGCCGCTTCAAGGGGACTCTGTCCATACCATAAATTTCAGACCTTCTGTATTAACATAAACAGTTCAAGCTCACCTGATTCTGAAAGAGGAAGAGCATATACCAAGACAACGACTCTGCGGGATTGATAGCAGGAGGGATTGCTTCATAGAGAAACTCGTACTAGGTGGTGATTCCCTGACTCCATTCTGCACTGCGGAGCTGGAGCGGCTTTGATAGATTGTTTGTCGTGGCCCCGCTAGTCAGACAGAAAAAGCTTCCATCCTAGCGCGCACACGGCGGCCCGTTTTTATCCGTAAGACTGGTTAAACGCTACTTGACACTTCGATTGCTCGAGAAAGGCAGTCATTTTCGCGACATTCAAGCAGACCGCTTTAGCGGAAATGCTCGACAAGGTGGGGACAGCTCCCATCTCTCTCACTCAGGAAATAAAAATGGTTTTCCGATGACCACGTCGGAGTGTAACAAAGATCATTCTGCGGTCGGACGCGATATCGGGTGACAGAGCGTGATGTTTTTCTTCTTCGCTTTGGTCCTTTGAAAAGTACCTGTCGACAGCAGAAAATGCAGCATCACCTCTATATGCACCAATAGTTTGCCTGTGCAAATGCAACGCAGCCTGCAATGCTCCACTGACCCGCCAATGTCGATGATGAGCTCATATATATATATATATATATATATATATATATATATATATATATATATATATAAATATATATATATATATGGATACACGTATATTTGCCTCAGTGACTAGATATAATTTTAGAGAGTAAGAAGCGGATTGAGTATTGTGAACCCTTTGTCCCACACCGTTAGAAGAATATCATTTGATCGCGTAACAAAGCGGTAAGTTCTGAGCTTGTACTGACGTTTGGAGATAGACGTGGTTGACGTACTCGCTTAGAAAGTATCGAGTGACAGCTGGTACCTCTGCAGTAACTTATCAAGTAGAGCGCGGTGAACAGGCAGCCACTCGTCTGCGTTAGCCCTATAGCGCTATTTATCCAAAGCAATCCGGCAGCCCTGCAGAGAAATGGCCATTCTCGTCGGGGCTCAGTAGAATACTCGTGAAGAAGCATAGTTCTCTTGCATCCTTTGATGCGCATAGTTCTCTTGCATCCTTTGATGCGAACGACTATGACAGACCTTTTTTCACGCTAAGAGCGCGACGGTCTTTCTGCTTGTTGGACCGAGCCCGCACGCTGAAGCAGCATAAATGGCCGGCAATTGTGCACGACCCTCGGGGAGGAGCGAGTATGAACCTTGGTATTCGCTCACACGTACCTGTGTTACGGACAATCCCAAAGGCGGGCCTATCCCTGTCGACAAGCAGGAAGCTAGTGATCCACATTGAACGCGACACCTTAACGCTCGGAGTCGTGCTTACCGACCGTTTACGTTCGATATGTTATTCGAGATATGTTGTCTTCCGCGACACACTGTAGTGCTGTGCTGTAAATAGCTCCTCCCATTGTGATGGTGGGGCCCTTTGCATCGAAGCGGAGTCGAAATACCGCCAGCGCCACCATGCAAAGGTATGCGCTTTCACGAGAGCCTTTACTAGTTGCAAGGTATCGAGGCCTCTAGCCCTTTTTTCATCCTTCTGCGCTGTTGTTTGAATTGACGATCACTGCAGACCTGTGCCCTGCATTTGAAGGCTAGATGCTGGCTCATCGTGGCATTCGTTTGGACGGCCAGTGCTATTTTTCATGAACAGCGGTCCTTAATGTCGTTGCAATCGACGTCTTCCTATATTCTGCCACGCACCATCAGCTGTGGAGATGTTGATGCTTCAGTGCTTCCTCTCTTTCTCACACGCTGCATTAAGTCTGGAGCATCTTCCCATCGTTACATGTGGTGAGTGAAGCGGCACAACTAAAACAAAGTCTCTGCATCTCTCTGCACCGTACGAACCACAGCATAGATTAGACGCAGCACACACGAATTTAGGATAGTATGTGTCACCTCCCTGAGTTCCTTGTCCATGCACTGTGGTACACCGCTGCGACATCAACAAAACAAGTAGACGTGGCGTTCCAACGGCGTACACTCTTCTGGATCAGGTCAATTTCACTGGCAGATCCAGTCAGCAAATGGAGCGCGGCAGCTACTTTGGAAAGGTGGCACCTAGCGAAAGCGTAATCCGCCTATCCCTGGCGACGTCTCTGCGCCAGAACCCATGTAGGCCCTCCACTACGGAATATCCCCGGTCGCACTCGTGCATATTGAGACGCGAGCACTCATATGGTCCAGGCCGAAGCTGAAACAGCTGTCCTGGAGCGCGTAAGTAATCTCATGATTCTACTCATGCTCACCTGAAGCTACTGAAACCGAGTCCTGACAACGATTTTTGGGGAGCAGGACTCGCTGATAGCATTTGTCGCCTTGAAAAAACTTTGTGCTCCGGTCAGCAGAGTATTTGGCTGCATGTAAGCCTGAGACATCTCTTTCGCGAAGCTCGTCTGGCGCGTAGGCCATCGTTTTCTGGGCTCGAGGCCCTAGCGCTTGCGCTGCATTGTGAGATGCCGTAAAGCTGTGTGCTTGAGTCGATTATTTACCCGCGTACATTTGGCATGCTCATGAACGAACTAAGGATACAGCAGCACTATACTTCCACAGAGTTCATCTCCGCGGTACGTCAACTCCTTCTTCAATGTACCTCCGTTGTCTTGCCAATGGACGTTCAACCGCCGGCGACCCGTGCATGCATCAATCGCTAATATGTACTGCATTTCTCGACCAAGCGTGATCCCAACACCAAACAGAGAACAGCATTTGTTTCTCTCTTAAGACTTTTTCTCTACCGGCAACCTCGTAAGTGGCGGAAGCGGCATCTACCAGCGGTGTGCTGCCCGGTTGGAAGCGCTTGTCCTGTGTAGGAGATCATGTCCGGAATAGACGGAGTTAGTCAGTAATTAGAGGTCAATCTTCCAAAAATGCGGCCCATCCCGTTAGCGATTCAAAGGCGCATGTGTAATCGCGTGAAGCTGACGGGACCAGATTGACAGCTCGTATCTCCGGCAGATCCCCTCGCCAAGATCAGTGCCTTGGCGACGATGCCGAGAATGAGGGCATCACGTTCTCCGAGGGGATGATGACAGTAACGCCGCTTGATTCACACGTCGTGCTGCTTCCTGCAGCGTTGCACCTTACTAGCCACTGACGCCGATAAAACTCCGGACCTCTCAGGAAATCAACTGCACAATACCGAGTCAAGAATTCGTAAAATACAGACTACCATGGAACTTGCGTACAAGAAATCACCAGGTCGTCGACTGCTGTACGCCTCCTTAGCTTTTTTGGACAACAGCTACTGGCATTATCCTTGAGTTGCTCATAATTCTCATCTCTCATCTTCCGCCTTCGCGCTTTATGTGCCTTCACTACCTACATAGCGCATAGGATGCACATGAGAAGACCTTCCCGCACTGCGGGGTGCGCCTCTATTTTCCGTACAGGCCGAATGTCAAACAAAGCAGTGCAAAGGCAACTTTATTAAAATTAACTGCATGATGCCCACCGCTTTTCCGAGGTCAGAGGCAGGTTTCATAAGGGTGTTAGGGCAGCGCAGACGTTTTGTTCAATTTTGTAGTCCAAGGCTCCCCTACTGTTGAATATAAGAGTATAACCACCATATATGGACAATACTGCGATTTACACCCATCATCATCAGTCCCCCCTCAATGCACGACCCATCTCTTTCGCATCAAACATGAGATGTGAAGATTAGGTATTGCAAGTGCTACCAAAAACGCAGGAACTGTTGTGAAAAGCCTTCAGACCGTCCAGAGCAAGCCTGTTATAGGCACGTTCCTGCGTCTCTGACTTTAAGGGACAACGAACCTGCTCCGCAGAGACGTATTGTACAGCCACCGTGAGGCGGGTTGCAAGTGGGTAATTGGGTAAAACTCATCTGCTCTTCTACGTCCCGTAAAGCTGCGCACCCGAAATGGTGTGCACCTCTGAGAGCCTGCAGGTTAGATTGACGAAACCTTGCTCTTCAACCGCAGACGATAATAATCGCAAACAACTGGCGAGCTCCCATGTTGTGCAGGATATGCTACCCTTCATTGTTCCGCCTTTGCGCTCACCACATCATCTTCGTAATGATTGACAAGCACTCTGAGGCAAGGGATGTAGTTATGAAAGTAAAGTGCTGTCTTCTACGTATGTACACAAGATAGTCAACATGTGAGGAGCCGCTATAAATGCGGGCGTGGGGTGGACCTGATTTGCGCCTCAGATGCTGCTCTGCAGAACGGAATACTGGAGTCAGATGCTGGTTAACAGCAAGAGGAAAACGGTCCACCAGCAACGTATCTGTTAGTAGCTTCAGGCGGCCTCCTGCAACTGCAAAACGGTAGCACTTGCGTCTGGCAGCCTTGAGAATCGAATCCAGCAGTTCAGAAGCCGTAGTCACGACCTGCATCCTGTTTGACTGCATTACCGCAGCACGCAACCCCTCACCTTGCCATCTCTAAACATATAGCTTGTGTTCGTTGCAAGCCTTTGTGCAGTTCAACGTGCGCGCCACATGCCTACAGAGTCTCTCGAGCGCGTAGATAAGTCTTACCCGGCAGCGCTGCCACATCGTCATCCTTTCCTTCATCAAACCTTTGCGATCGCGATGCTTTAGTGTAAGAAACGTGAAAACCCTCTAGAAGTTTATGTGAGGGTTCTTGAAGAGGTCACTCGTAGATAAAGGCGCGCGCGGCCCGTCGTGTAAGAAACGTGAAAACCCTCTAGAAGTTTATGTGAGGGTTCTTGAAGAGGTCACTCGTAGATAAAGGCGCGCGCGGCCCGTCGTGTCCTACTGGTCTAGGTTAAAGCACGTGCGCTAACGACTTTCTTCCAATGCAGCATTCATGCTGGCTAGACCTGGTCCTGATTCCAACTTCGCAGCGTACAATCACCCACGTCATTGCACTTTTGTGGTCCACTCAGCATCTGAACCGTCTTGAGAGGCATGCTCCTAACAGCCTTTTAAACTGGTTAGCCAGACTAAAAAAGGTGCCCTCTACTCCACAGTGCTTCTTAATCCCCCCTCCGCCACCGAATTCGGGCGTGAGGTGCACTAATCATGTAAGTGTCTACGGCCTTCTGCGCTACAGACGCTTGAAAGAATAAAACTGTTTATTCCACTGAATATGTTTATTGAGGGGAAAAGATGTGAAGAACACTCTACAGGCGACGTGTTCTGTCGGACCGACCTCGATCATGCTCCATCAAGCTGGCAATCATGAGCCGGACAAAGTGTCGCATCTCGTTGCTGGGCGACATTTCCCTTGACATTTGGGTTCCACGAAGCAAGCTCAGCGCCTGAGGAGTGCCCCTTTTGAGCATGTCGTGTGCACAAGGTATCATCTTTCTTATTCCTGGATACTGCCCTGAACGCGCTGTACTCTGCACGAACATAGGCTCGCCCCTTGTGTAATGTTTGTTTGCAGATACGGAAAGAGCGCTTCAAGAGAAAATGATCACCTGCTTGCCGCATTGCTCTTACCGTCTCACAACAAGACCACTGGGTTCTTTTGTGTAGATGTAGTCAAGCGAGTCTGGAGCTGAAGTGGCTGTATTGGGGCGCGTAGATTTTCTCACGGTTCTGCTCAAGCTCACGCGAAGCTAGTGAAACCGATTTCTGACGACGATCTTTGGAATCGAGACTGGCAGATAGCAGTTGTTGCCTTGAAATACACTTTACGCTCCGGTCAGCAGAGTTTTTCGTTGCATGTACGCCCGGGGCTGTCTTTCTGCGAGGCTCTGACTTGCGATTATGCCACCGTTTTGTGGTCTTGAACGCCCAGCGTTTGCGCTGCATTGGGGGATGCCATAAGGCAGTGTGCTGGGGTCGATTATTTACCCGCGTACATAGTGCATGCTTATATACGAAGGAACTGCTCAGCAGAACTACAGTTTCTTGATACTTGTCAACGTGGTGCGTACACGCCTCCTCCGGTGTACCTTCGGTGCACTGCCATTCAACTCTCAACCACTGCCGGCTACCCGTGTATGTATCTATCGCGGTTGCTGCTGCGTGTCTCGTCCTTTCAAGTGAAGGAACACAAGCACTTGAATCCGCTTTTGTGTGTTCTGACATATCGTACGGCGCTGCTTGATTTTGACTTCGGTGCAAAGACAGTGATCAGCTCTCCACAGCACTTTGTGACTTCTGAGACAGATTGAATGGGCTGACGGTCGCATTTTCTGTGATTTCACACACACAAGAGTGCAGAAGAGAGTGAAGGCAGCTTTGTGCGAGGTTTATCGCAGGGGATCCCGAGCCACAGCCACGTTGGAATCGTTTGCCCTCACGCAGAAAATCCGGAGGATGGCTGAGCTCCCTCGTATTCGTCAGGTATTTTGTTGCTTTAGAACGGCGTTGAGAGAGAGTATTACAGGGCAACAAGAGATGTGATGAAAGTGTAATCACAGGAGCGGTTGGCCCATCAATGCACAAGGGTTTATTCCGTTTAGACCTGAAGGCCTCAGCGCCTTTACAGCTTTCTCAGCCCCCCGCACACCAGATCGACATCTGTCCAGGTGCCGGCACCGTCAGTATCTCGTGTGCGCAACTGACGCTACAAAGTACTCAAGGTAGTTTCTATGCATTCAAAGGCCGCCCAGGTGGCAGCATACATCTCATTGACAGCTGGACTGCCAAGCAGTCGCCGTTAGTGTTTCAAAAACAACGGTCTGTGTCGGCAAGGTTATAGTCCACCATTCTGCTCAACAGTTATCTCTTTGGCTTCTTTCCAGGTAATGCACATTGCGTCACAGCCTCCTTAAAAGATCGTTTTAGTGTAGAGAGGTACTTGCCACCATCATACGAGTTTGTCAGAACTGTCTTATCATCCAGTCTGTAGAGTTCTCACTGTGCTAAGGCTCAGTAATTTGGGTCTGGCGTGCCCCCTGCCGCATCCCCGAGTTGCGCCCTACATTTTCTGCAGGTACATTCCTAAACTTTGCCGGACAGATATACGCACAAGGAAACAAGCAACAGTTAGTAGGCGTCGTCCTCGTGTCGCGTGCAGCTGCTTTTTTCTGAAAAAGGGTAACGGATACTGCGGTCCACCTGGACATAAAGCTGCACTGCTAGCGTTGCGCTTCATGTTTTACACTCCTGGGAACTAGCATTGCTGGCTGTTGATAAGCTGTGTTTTCCGGGCTACCATATAGCAAGAGGACAACGGTTGATTGACATGCTTATTTAGTAGAAATCCGCAGTAAATAATGAATGGGATAACGCGGGAGAATTTGGGCCTAAATTCGAGGCAGGCGTCTTTGCGGCTGCAGAAGGGCAAACGGCTGGGTACCCGCATACACCTACTAAATGTGAAGACCTAATTGTTACCTATAATAGGTTATTTGACATCGATGAACCGGCCGATTCACCCTCGGTGACAACCAAAAAGCGATACAAACGGGGTCGACTTTGCCGGAGCGCGGAAGCCAGATGTAAGATATTCACGTCTTTTTATAGCGGTATTTCATCTTCTGCGAGATAGCACGATGCAACTCCATATATGAATGAGCTTGAAATTTCAACGCCGCTGCTCTCGGAGCTTGCCGCCCTCCCGTCCCTTCTACTTGTCACCTGCAATTGCCTTAGATACCTAAAAAATCCTAGGGGTTTTCACGGTAATATCTGACACAACCGAGGCAACAGCAGAGGAGCGCAGTGTGGCCTAGCTTGGCACAATGTAACCCTCAAAGGGCAGAAATTCATAATTCGTCCTGGTGCGTCGCCAGGCGATGTCACTACGCACAGCTGGTATACATCCGTTCACCTCAGCATATTGTATGCTCTATGATCGTTGCTACTACAGTAGGCTGTACAAAATGGACCCGTTCTCCAGCAAATGCAAAATGCAGAGCGTAATTTGGTGCTGCCCTAAACCCCGAAGAATGATTGACGTCTCTTCAACTTCGACCGATTGTTGCAGCGTCATGCCTGGGCACAGAAGCCCGTGCCAGATATACACGAGGGCACCGTAGAGGCTGCAAAAACGTAGCGAGACTACAAGCACATCTGCCACAACTGTTGCCCATTCTTGTCCAGCGACTCTTTAGCTTAAGAGCGGTCCATGCGGCATTCAGCAGCCGCAAAAATACATACTGTACGCATCCTTGCAACCCAGAAAACCCACTTTATGACCCTTTCCAATGATCGTGTCCGCAATGCTGGGACAGGTGCAGTGTATAAAATGGAATCTTTCTGATGAGCCTCGGCTGTTCCACCAGACCTCCTGTTCCTGTAGGTGGCTTATCTGAGTAGCCTAAAATATAATTGAACTTTACTACTACAACTAGTTCATACAGCGTCACTCTTTGGCACAGAAACCGGTAGCACACCTGCAAGGAAGGACCCCAAGAGATTGCACAGTTGTAGCGTAGCTGCAAGGGGATCTGAGAGTATTATGTCCCGTTCTTGGACACAAACACTTCCGCATAATCGCGGTATAGACAGTAATCAGCATTTGCAAAAATGGCTGCTGGTTAAGTCCTGGCTACAGAAAAAGCACCCCTGCTTGGCCGTTTTCATGGCTCATGGCTGCAATGCCGATATGCCATCCAATAAACGTGGCTTGCTTTGACTCACGGAACGTCGCTGTTGTTTTTTTAACTGGAGCGCCAGAAATCGAATCCAGCTCTATTTGAGGTATTCATCTAGCTAGCTAAAATGCTCTGGAGGCAGGTAGAACTGCCTCTTGAGAGCCCAATGCTTGCAACGATTCTAAATATTAGGGGTACGCGGCATCAGGCGCTTCCTGGCCTCGCTTCGTTTCTGTAGGAGGCTGGCTATATAGCGGCACATGAGTCCCGACACTGTCCATGGGGCCTACTGAGCGCAAAGCTAGCAGCCACCCGCTCCAGAGCAGTCTCCCAGTTCTTGTGCAGGATCCAGCTTACAGATAGAGTCAGGTTTCTGATTGTCTCGATCGCCATTCTTGCTCAGTGATATCATATAGAAACCATGTGTTTGATCAAAGCACAGCGCAGTATTCCACTGTGCCACGCGTTCAGAATCTGCTTGCGCTACTTCTGGGCTGGAGCTCCGGCGGAGCCGTTGCAGGGTAACTATATTTTATAAAAGGATCTGCTGGGATCAGAGTCCGTACTGCGGCCTCAGCTGCCAGGATTGTAGCAGTTTCACTTTTTGTGAATCATTTGTTAAAGCAGACTGGGAGTGGTATATAAGCAACATTCGAAGATGACAGAGAAAATTCTAGGTATCTGTGTCACAAGTCATCATAACGCAATGGGAGCGGACACTCCCCTGTAGATGAATAGTAGGATCATCCCCCACGGGGCGGGGTAGTCCAGGAAGAAAGATGCTGGCGCTTGAAATCTTGCACTAGATGTCACAACTGCACTCTGACGCGCTTCTCCCTGCATACAGACTGCTCTACCACCTATTCTTTGAAGTTTTTGTGGGAGTAACCCAGAAACGGTGCCACGAACAATCGCACTGTGCGCACTGTACCAGACCAGGGTGACCAGGCTGGCGTGAGCGCTGCGGATTTCCTGGATAATTTGCGTCGCGAAAACCATCCTGGAGGTCTTGCAGAAGTGTATTCTGCAGTGATAATCCCAATACTTCGCTTTCTCATTTAGATCTCTTCTCTACATAGGCCCGCTGAGAACGTACATGACTGCCTCCACCGTTGAGGTACCGTCTTCTCAAGGCATGCAGCTGCTTTCGATCGATAATGCTGATCGTACACCTCTGGAAGTCTGGTGTGGGAGGCTGACACAGACGACAGGCTGCGCTGGGTGCCGTGCTCCCTGAAACTGAGAAAGGCAGCAGCCATTGTGTATCTCACAGGGTTTGTTGCCAGATTTCAGATTCCAGGACGGTGCCTAGAGCGTGCGGCCGGATGCGGCTGTTGCGCACAAGACCTAACCGCCTCGCGCCGTGTATAATGACTTGAATGGGCGTAGCCTTGATGCATTCAAGCGCCTTAATTCTTCTCCTCCTCGGACCAAAGTTCTCCGAAAAAGCGAGGCTTCAAAAACAGTTATACAACCGCAGCCTGGACTACCTGCTAGTGCGCAGTGTCGAACGGGCTGCTTTGTACACAGCGTCAGCTGCTGCTGAGACACTTACGTGTCTCGGCACCCCTCTTCAAAAAGTAGCAGCAAGCGGCAGTTTTACACTTTGATGTGTGGGCCTTTCACTCGTCTCCTAGAGCTACACGTCTGCACTTGTTCTGATCTTCACGTAACATCTCTGTGCGCGCATGCAACGGGTTTGTGTTGCGCAGCTCTGCACACAATGCACATTCCCGGAGCACAGGCCAGCCTCGTAGCTCCAATCCAATCACGCATGTGTTTTCTTCATTCAGGAAGGACCGGATGTCAAGGAAGGCTCTGCGGGAGCTTGTCGTCCGGAGTTGCCAGAGACTCACACACAATGAAAATTTTTCTAACGGTAAAGCGACCGGGCTTGCTTTATATGAACTCCCACGCTGGATGTTATTGCGTACCCAGCCAAAGATAGGTCTAGCCTGTCATACTATGCTGCTTTGCACGGATAAAAAAAAACGCTCCACTTACCTTCTGAAACGAGCGGGCATCGAAATCTGCATTTGAAAAAACTCCCCGACCCTTCGTATCTCGGGCACCTTGTTTACGATTAGATAGTCCTTTCAGATAGATTCCTTCTGTGCAGCACGCTGTACAGATAGTGCGGCATGTCAAGCGAAGAAGTCCTTGTTACGTACTTCCGCCGGCAGAGTCCACCAATACCGTGAATATACTTCTTTTACGCAATGCCTCATGTACTCAGGCTGCGGCTTAATCTCGCAGTTCTCTTTTAAAATACCTTTTTTCCGCTTGGCCCAGTTTCCTCAGTTGCGCACGACAAGAAAGGCATTCTGTTTGTGAAACACCTGTTGAAGCATCACGTATTGTGGGTGCACACGTGGAATTCGTCTGAGAACAGCCTGCTCCCCAGAGTGTGCCCGAGAGCAGCGCAACAATATTCACGAAGCACGACGTCTGTCTGACAGTCTGCTGAAGCGTTCCTGTCGGCTGCTTGAGTGACGTTCGAAAGGGCACTATGACATGCAGCCAGTCCTCTCCGCCCAAAGAAGGGTGATTTTTATAGGGGACACCGCCGCCGCGCGTGACAAGAGAATGATTTCGGCACACAGTCAGCCGCGAAACCTAGATTGGTAGAAGCCTGAGCTCCTCTACTGTCACCTGACTGCTTTGCTGTTTCTCTGCGGACTCCTGGCTAGTTTGTCCAGCTTAGGCTAAGCAGAGCTGAGGTTAGCATTCCCGTCGAAGGCTTTACAGTGTAAAAGACCCTCTACAGCGGATCTGGTCATGCCAGATGATCATGGGGGCTCGGCTTATGAGAATTCTGAAAATGACATTGGGTAGCGCGTTGGTGATATTGGGCTCAATAAAGCGCCGCGATCGGAGGCAAAGCTATCTTGCCTTCAACGGTCATGAGGTTTCGCATTCTACTCTTGATGAACTAGGCTCTTGGTCCCGCCTTGAATCTCGGTTAAGTGCGCAAAACTGAACCCGGCCAATCACATTATTATTGCCTCCCGATCCGATTTGTTGTCAGCCCCCCATGCTACGGCGCATTTTGTGCAAAAGCGCCTTGCTCCTTTAACATGTTCGCAACATTATTCAAAAGAGTTTTTGTATGCTCGTCAGTTTCTCTAAAAATGTAAAGGCGTACTGTGCCAACGGAGTTCGATTCGAAAAACTACGTCTCCCGGTCTCTACAGGTAACAGTTCTGCCGAATGAAGAACGCTTTCTCCCTGCTATGCTTCAGGGTTAACGCGCGTGAGTGAATCGTAGACTTGCAGGCACCACTAAGCCTCTACTAAGGGTGGTTCACCAAAATCAATGCAAGATTGATACATTTTTATCCTTATGAAGCCTCTAGGTTGCTTCTGAAACTGATTGACGTGACTGTGCCTCGGGGCCTGCCTGTCGGCCACCCCGCGTGATATTGTCTGGAAAAATTTTTTTCTTTTGCTCTTTCTTTGTCCTGCACTACCACACTCAAGTTGCAGCCCACCAAATTACCATCTAACTCCCTCTAAGGAAGGAAAAATATGAACATATGAGACTGTCATGCTAGCAGTATTCAAAGTAGTCTTGAAGGTTTCAAGGTGCACGCAATGCTCAAGGAAGCCCGCCGGCCCTGTCTGATGTCAGTGGAGTATTTTACACTACACTGCTTTCCAGGCAGTGACAGGAACTCGTGCCATACCCCCGAATGCGTTGGTTGACGGTATATCAAGGTGGTACCTTTACGAGGATGAGGACATTTGTCGCGGACAACGATGAGTGTCTCTTGAAAGCTAGAGCTCAGAGAAGGGACGTAAGGCAAAGTCATACTGCGTAGGAAAGTAAACGGGTATGTAGCTTTTGGGCCCCAGGTTGAGAAGCAATGACCGCAGAAACATCGTGACGCCCCTGACCTGCCGCTGTGCCGTAGGGAGACGAGGCAAAAGACCAGGTCACGGACACGACGTAAGAAATGTGAAGCGCCCCCCGGGCGCCTACGCTGACCTGCTCTTCGCCTCAGAGTCAGCTTTTGTGCCGCTCCGTCAGGGCATATGGAGCTACGCCGCCTCTCTCAGCCTCCCGGCGGTCCGTTGTCTCTAATAACCTGACAACACTTTTGCGCCTTATCCTGCGGTGAAATGGGGGAAGTGCTTATTGCACGCAAGTACAGCCGGTGTCTCACAGCGGGTGACAGCAGCTTGCAGCGCACGTAGACATAAATATTCACATTTCTTGCCTGTCTGCGTACGTTGAACAAAAGGGTTCGAAAGCTTGTGCTCGCTGTTCATGTTTGTAACTAGCCACATATTTGTTCCTAGTTGAAGTGTGACCAGAAGATGAATTATGAATTGTATCCTTCCTAGTATTCTTGAAAGTGAGTAGCTCTGCACTCTTCTCAGACCTGCCATGCAAGTTCCCTGTTAGCCAATTTTGCAGAAAATTTCAATCATGCTTCACAGGTTCTGCAAGTTGACTCCTGTTTCCGTACCATCTAGATCAGACCGGAGAGGTGCAGATTTAGGAAAACGCTACTTAACTTCGTGTGGTGTCGTATCTGCTGCTCGATGCTTCCACACTGGGCAAGGCATGCGAGAGACGCTCTCAGGCGTGTCTTGCTCCTCCTGCCGGCGCTTTTGAAGAAGTTCGGAGCAGTCAGGCTACTGCAAAGAAAATCAAGCAACGGAGGGAATACTCCGCGGCTACTGAATTCTATACCAAAAGTGTGGAATGATGTCAGTGCCCGCGCACCCACGTAGACCAGAGCCGCCTGCTGTTCTACACTGCATGCAGGCATTTGAGCAACGCGTGTCTGCGGCTTTCTGAATTTGCGGCTGTCGTTGTTGTCCGGTGCAAGTATTCAACTTTTTGCTGATGCTCACCGCTGCCTGATATGAAAAGACCAGTTAGCGTGCAGCGTAGGATACGGCCTCGAAGACCACTCCACGCTCCTCGCACATCATCAGAAGCCGCTGCGTCATGCCCAACGCTTCTTCGCCCTTCGAGGGACTCCCTCAGCGTGCCGTGAGCCATCAGCGTCTCCATCTGCGCCGCCGTGCGCCGGAAACGGAGTTCACCTCGCAAGGTGGGCTATGAATGCTGCGCAAGTCTAGGCGGTTTCACAAGACTATCATTCCACATGTTATCTCCTGAAGGTACATTTGAATTTCCGGACGTCAGGTGCTACAAAAACGTGTGCCTCTCCCTACCCTCACGGCAACCACGGATACGCACTTTTTGGTCGCAAAGAGCAAAGGCTCAGTTTGAAAACACGGGGAATTCCTCGGTTAGGCGTCGGGTATCCTTTGCTCTTCGTTCGCGCATGTGCCAGGTGCCACTCAGCTCTAGTAGTTAGTGAGCTGTTCAGTGCCGGTCTTGCCTGCTGTTCCACTTAGTGGTGCAGGAGCCTTAGCGGCAAGCTTCTTGAGGCGCTGTAGCAGGACTGATGTTCTCTCTACTAGGAAAAAGGAGGCAGCTGCACACAAGCGTGCGGTATCGCACGGCGAAGACTGACAACAACAACAACAACAGCAACGACAACAACAACAATATATAGAATGCTTTGCTGAGGCAGTCCGCCCTAATGGCCTTTGATCCACGATTGAGTGCCAAGCGTTCTCGAGACAAATGCCGAACACGAGCCAGGGAACGCAAAGCAAAGTGCTGTCGAATCCTTTCTGGTGACGGTGCGATATCTCGGAGAAAAGCGAAGCTTACGCATATCTGACGCGCAGGCGTTGATAGTGTGGCCTCAGCCTACGTGCCATGCGAGCCTCGGGTACAGCACTTATGAGGGAAGAGGGATGAGTGCAACTTCAGTGGGCACTTCGCTGCACAGGAAGCAAACGAAGAAAACTATTGATGCCCATGTACTGTGGTGAAATTCAAGAAACCGTATCCAGTCGACTTTATTTTCTTCGCAGAAGCCCGGAAAATAAGGAGGCCTTTGCGCTGCAGCTTCTGCATTTGCGTGACTTTTACACCTGGTTTACTGCGCAAAAGCAAACGAACCATTCATCACGACGAGCTAATCAGTGCATCAGCACCATCTTCCATGGCAGGGGAAACTCCAATGTGCGTGACTACCATTTGGGTGCGAGCATGCGGACTTGCCTTCCTTCCATGTATGTTGGGAAGCCGAAAGCTGAGAATGCCGAGAGAGAAACTGCAATAAATTCCTGCTCGTGCAATAGTAAGAGGATTACAATATGTTGTCCCCGGTGGCTCACATGTGACGGCTTACAAAGTAACGAATGGCCTCGCTGCTCTAATCATCTGTGGTCAGCGTTCTCCGCATGGCTCACGCATATTCGACACAAATAGTTGGTGGGGATTCATATGTGGATATGTGGACCGCCGAGAATAATATATTGCCGTGCTCTACTCGAACAATGCATCCTTGCGACTGGTCGCACATCCTTATACAGGACTTTGATCTTCGTTGGTATCATGTCCGTTCTCATTACTCCCTCCCACGATGCTGACTTCCTCCTCTGTAGCGCTCAGACCAGAAAGAGTACTCAACGGCGCAGGCGGGGATCTTCAACGAATCTCGACCTCTCAGGTCAATCTTGCTAAGCGGACTCTACGTTCTCTTCCGAAGCCGTGACTGGTTCGGACACAGGCAACCTTCACGCATACTCGGGCAATCCCCTGACTTTCTGGCAGCTCACAAGACCTAGTAAAAAATTGTCACCCTGCGCCTTCGGCTACATGGGGTTGTAGGCAGCCGTCACGATGTGCGTGATCATCAACTTGGTACGAGGCATGCGCACTGGCCTCCGATACAGTAGCTTTTCACTGCAAACACGGAAATGAATGGTCTGTTAATCTGATCATTTTAGGTCTGTCTTCTCCGCATAGCTTACGCATGTTTGTCACACGTAATTGTAAAATGTCACATGTGAACCACCGGAGACAATATATTGTAATCCTCTTACTATTGCACGAGCAGGAATTTATTGCAGTTTCTCTTGGCATTCTCAGCTTTCGGCTTCCCCGCGCGCAGTAGTTTTCAGCTGGAATACTGGACCTGCGCTAGGGTACATTCATTGGAAGCAGAGTTCCTGATTTCATCTTCCTACGAGACACGCAATACTACGGCCACCATACAATGCTGGCCCGAGTGTGCCGACCGGCTGCTGGCGTCTACAGCAATTGCTACTTCGACGAAATGAGCCGGAAATCAGTCGCTGACATTTTTGAGAAGAAGTGAACGCCGTACGACACTTTTGTAGGGCGGCCTATACGATGACGATTTTTTTCATGAAGGGTAGCTCTAGTGGCTGCTGCCGTTCCGCCGCAGCTGCAAAAATGCCCCTGGAAGACCTTGCTGCAGAAGGACGGTGCCGTTCAACCTGCTCTCCTTGTTTGTGCTACTCGCATATTATGCATTATCGCTTGAGAACAGTAGGGGACCTTGTGTGCTCCGACGACCCAAAGCCGTACGTCGATTTTTACCTGATGGTCGTAACTAGTCAAGTCTCAATATCAAAACAAAACTTTAGACGGTCGCTTTGCTGTTTTACGAGCTGAAAGTGCACGGTGGTTTACAACAAGAGAATTCATCGCCGGAGGACTTCCACAGTGGATTCGAGGCCATCAGGTCTGTATACTCGTAACCCTCGGTGTGTGAATCCTCGATTGAGCAGACGTCAACTAGTCCTGGTGGAAAGGCTCAGAAACAGCTGTGCAGCATTAGACCGTACGCATCAAAACACCTCAAACTTGACTCACTTCATACGACGAAATCGCATGCGCTCGGAGACGCCCGCCGAAAAACGGCAGCTTGCTAAGGGCAAGAAGGTGCGCTGTTGCCCTTATCACCTTTTCTGTTGCGCCGGTGGCGCCGATAGTATGGCTCGACTGTCGAACCACACAATACTGTCAGAGCTCAGTTGCTTCGCGGCATCTGAAGAATAGAGTCTCCTGCAGGGTACATACCTAGTGATTGAGCTCGTGCAGGAGCCAAACCTGTGAAAATTCGTGTGTGCAACCGTGCTCTGACAGAATTCTACCAAGCAGCTTCTCTTGTGGTGCCTCTGGCCGGAAGTCATACAGTACTTCATTCCTCTACCTTACCGGCGCCACAACAGAAGTACAGTCCTGCATCATCCCAAGGCTATCACTGTATCATGCGCC
>NW_026700220.1:0-45867 GCF_030435755.1 Ochotona princeps
CAAAGGCTCTAGACGCAAATATTGGTGTGAGAGCTAATTCAATCAAGGAAACACTGCATGTTGGTGAAGGGCATATTGAAGAAGGATCAGCCGAGTGGTTCTTGTGGGAGAACAACTCCATTTGGCTCACTAACTTCACACACCATCAGGCTTCCAAGCAGCTCTCAAGGAAAATCAGTTTTCACACTCTATGCTTAGTGCCCTTTGTATGGCTAGGACTGAAATGAACCTGGTAGAGCATCCCACACAAACGAATGCTCCACATGCGGGTTTCACATGCCACCAACTCCACATTCACAGGCAACTTCAGCGCCACAGCCGTTTTCAGATAGCCCTCAATGCAAAGGCTCTAGACACAAATATTGGTGTGAGAGCTAATTCAATGAAGGAAACACGGCATGTTGGTGAAGGGCATATTGAAGAAGGATCAGCCGAGTGGTTCTTGTGGGAGAACAACTCCATTTGGCTCACTAACTTCACACACCATCAGGCTTCCAAGCAGCTCTCAAGGAAACTCAGTTTTCACACTCTATGTTTAGTGCCCTATGAGTGCATTATCTAGGAATGAACCTGGTAGAGCATCCACACAAACGAATGCTCCACATGCGGGTTTCACATGCCACCAACTCCACATTCACAGGCAACTTCAGCGCCACAGCCGTTTTCAGATAGCCCTCAATGCAAAGGCTCTAGACGCAAATATTGGTGTGAGAGCTAATTCAATCAAGGAAACACTGCATGTTGGTGAAGGGCATATTGAAGAAGGATCAGCCGAGTGGTTCTTGTGGGAGAACAACTCCATTTGGCTCACTAACTTCACACACCATCAGGCTTCCAAGCAGCTCTCAAGGAAACTCAGTTTTCACACTCTATGCTTAGTGCTCTTTGTGTGCCTAGGACTGAAAAGAAGCTTGGTGAGCATCCCACATAAACGAATGCTCCACATGCGGGTTTCACATGCCACCAACTCCACATTGACAGGCAACTTCAGCGCCACAGCCGTTTTCAGATAGCCCTCAATGCAAAGGCTCTAGACGCAAATATTGGTGTGAGAGCTAATTCAATCAAGGAAACACTGCATGTTGGTGAAGGGCATATTGAAGAAGGATCAGCCGAGTGGTTCTTGTGGGAGAACAACTCCATTTGGCTCACTAACTTCACACACCATCAGGCTTAAAAGCAGCTCTCAAGGAAACTCAGTTTTCACACTCTATGCTTAGTGCCCTTTGAGTGCATTATCTAGGAATGAACCTGGTAGAGCATCCCACACAAACGAATGCTCCACATGCGGGTTTCACATGCCACCAACTCCACATTCACAGGCAACTTCAGCGCCACAGCCGTTTTCAGATAGCCCTCAATGCAAAGGCTCTAGACACAAATATTGGTGTGAGAGCTAATTCAATCAAGGAAACACTGCATGTTGGTGAAGGGCATATTGAAGAAGGATCAGCCGAGTGGTTCTTGTGGGAGAACAACTCCATTTGGCTCACTAACTTCACACACCATCAGGCTTCCAAGCAGCTCTCAAGGAAACTCAGTTTTCACACTCTATGCTTAGTGCCCTTTGAGTGCCTAGGACTGAAAAGAAGCTTGGTGAGCATACCACATAAACGAATGCTCCACATGCGGGTTTCACATGCCACCAACTCCACATTCACAGGCAACTTCAGCGCCACAGCCGTTTTCAGATAGCCCTCAATGCAAAGGCTCTAGACGCAAATATTGGTGTGAGAGCTAATTCAATCAAGGAAACACTGCATGTTGGTGAAGGGCATATTGAAGAAGGATCAGCCGAGTGGTTCTTGTGGGAGAACAACTCCATTTGCCTCACTAACTTCACACACCATCAGGCTTCCAAGCAGCTCTCAAGGAAACTCAGTTTTCACACTCTATGCTTAGTGCCCTTTGAGTGCATTATCTAGGAATGAACCTGGTAGAGCATCCCACACAAACGAATGCTCCACATGCGGGTTTCACATGCCACCAACTCCACATTCACAGGGCAACTTCAGCGCCACAGCCGTTTTCAGATAGCCCTCAATGCAAAGGCTCTAGACGCAAATATTGGTGTGAGAGCTAATTCAATCAAGGAAACACTGCATGTTGGTGAAGGGCATATTGAAGAAGGATCAGCCGAGTGGTTCTTGTGGGAGAACAACTCCATTTGGCTCACTAACTTCACACACCATCAGGCTTCCAAGCAGCTCTCAAGGAAACTCAGTTTTCACACTCTATGCTTAGTGCCCTTTGAGTGCATTATCTAGGAATGAACCTGGTAGAGCATCCCACACAAACGAATGCTCCACATGCGGGTTTCACATGCCACCAACTCCACATTCACAGGCAACTTCAGCGCCACAGCCGTTTTCAGATAGCCCTCAATGCAAAGGCTCTAGACGCAAATATTGGTGTGAGAGCTAATTCAATCAAGGAAACACTGCATGTTGGTGAAGGGCATATTGAAGAAGGATCAGCCGAGTGGTTCTTGTGGGAGAACAACTCCATTTGGCTCACTAACTTCACACACCATCAGGCTTCCAAGCAGCTCTCAAGGAAACTCAGTTTTCACGCTCTATGTTTACTGCCCTTTGAGTGCATTATCTAGGAATGAACCTGGTAGAGCTTGGTCACCACACAAACGAATGCTCCACATGCGGGTTTCACATGCCACCAACTCTACATTCACAGGCAACTTCAGCGCCACAGCCGTTTTCAGATAGCCCTCAAAGCAAAGGCTCTAGACGCAAATATTGGTGTGAGAGCTAATTCAATCAAGGAAACACTGCATGTTGGTGAAGGGCATATTGAAGAAGGATCAGCCGAGTGGTTCTTGTGGGAGAACAACTCCATTTGGCTCACTAACTTCACACACCATCAGGCTTCCAAGCAGCTCTCAAGGAAACTCAGTTTTCACACTCTATGCTTAGTGCCCTTTGTATGGCTAGGAATGAAATGAACCTGGTAGAGCATCCCACACAAACGAATGCTCCACATGCGGGTTTCACATGCCACCAACTCCACATTCACAGGCAACTTCAGCGCCACAGCCGTTTTCAGATAGCCCTCAATGCAAAGGCTCTAGACGCAAATATTGGTGTGAGAGCTAATTCAATCAAGGAAACACTGCATGTTGGTGAAGGGCATATTGAAGAAGGATCAGCCGAGTGGTTCTTGTGGGGAGAACAACTCCATTTGGCTCACTAACTTCACACACCATCAGGCTTCCAAGCAGCTCTCAAGGAAACTCAGTTTTCACGCTCTATGTTTAGTGCCCTTTGAGTGCATTATCTAGGAATGAACCTGGTAGAGCATCCCACACAAACGAATGCTCCACATGCGGGTTTCACATGCCACCAACTCCACATTCACAGGCAACTTCAGCGCCACAGCCGTTTTCAGATAGCCCTCAATGCAAAGGCTCTAGACGCAAATATTGGTGTGAGAGCTAATTCAATCAAGGAAACACTGCATGTTGGTGAAGGGCATATTGAAGAAGGATCAGCCGAGTGGTTCTTGTGGGAGAACAACTCCATTTGGCTCACTAACTTCACACACCATCAGGCTTCCAAGCAGCTCTCAAGGAAACTCAGTTTTCACACTCCATGCTTAGTGCCCTATGAGTGCATTATCTAGGAATGAACCTGGTAGAGCATCCCACACAAACGAATGCTCCACATGCGGGTTTCACATGCCACCAACTCCACATTGACAGGCAACTTCAGCGCCACAGCCGTTTTCAGATAGCCCTCAATGCAAAGGCTCTAGACGCAAATATTGGTGTGAGAGCTAATTCAATCAAGGAAACACTGCATGTTGGTGAAGGGCATATTGAAGAAGGATCAGCCGAGTGGTTCTTGTGGGAGAACAACTCCATTTGGCTCACTAACTTCACACACCATCAGGCTTCCAAGCAGCTCTCAAGGAAACTCAGTTTTCACACTCTATGCTTAGTGCCCTTTGTATGGCTAGGACTGAAATGAACCTGGTAGAGCATCCCACACAAACGAATGCTCCACATGCGGGTTTCACATGCCACCAACTCCACATTCACAGGCAACTTCAGCGCCACAGCCGTTTTCAGATAGCCCTCAATGCAAAGGCTCTAGACACAAATATTGGTGTGAGAGCTAATTCAATGAAGGAAACACGGCATGTTGGTGAAGGGCATATTGAAGAAGGATCAGCCGAGTGGTTCTTGTGGGAGAACAACTCCATTTGGCTCACTAACTTCACACACCATCAGGCTTCCAAGCAGCTCTCAAGGAAACTCAGTTTTCACACTCTATGTTTAGTGCCCTATGAGTGCATTATCTAGGAATGAACCTGGTAGAGCATCCCACACAAACGAATGCTCCACATGCGGGTTTCACATGCCACCAACTCCACATTCACAGGCAACTTCAGCGCCACAGCCGTTTTCAGATAGCCCTCAATGCAAAGGCTCTAGACGCAAATATTGGTGTGAGAGCTAATTCAATCAAGGAAACACTGCATGTTGGTGAAGGGCATATTGAAGAAGGATCAGCCGAGTGGTTCTTGTGGGAGAACAACTCCATTTGGCTCACTAACTTCACACACCATCAGGCTTCCAAGCAGCTCTCAAGGAAACTCAGTTTTCACACTCTATGCTTAGTGCTCTTTGTGTGCCTAGGACTGAAAAGAAGCTTGGTGAGCATCCCACATAAACGAATGCTCCACATGCGGGTTTCACATGCCACCAACTCCACATTGACAGGCAACTTCAGCGCCACAGCCGTTTTCAGATAGCCCTCAATGCAAAGGCTCTAGACACAAATATTGGTGTGAGAGCTAATTCAATCAAGGAAACACTGCATGTTGGTGAAGGGCATATTGAAGAAGGATCAGCCGAGTGGTTCTTGTGGGAGAACAACTCCATTTGGCTCACTAACTTCACACACCATCAGGCTTAAAAGCAGCTCTCAAGGAAACTCAGTTTTCACACTCTATGCTTAGTGCCCTTTGAGTGCATTATCTAGGAATGAACCTGGTAGAGCATCCCACACAAACGAATGCTCCACATGCGGGTTTCACATGCCACCAACTCCACATTCACAGGCAACTTCAGCGCCACAGCCGTTTTCAGATAGCCCTCAATGCAAAGGCTCTAGACACAAATATTGGTGTGAGAGCTAATTCAATCAAGGAAACACTGCATGTTGGTGAAGGGCATATTGAAGAAGGATCAGCCGAGTGGTTCTTGTGGGAGAACAACTCCATTTGGCTCACTAACTTCACACACCATCAGGCTTCCAAGCAGCTCTCAAGGAAACTCAGTTTTCACACTCTATGCTTAGTGCCCTTTGAGTGCCTAGGACTGAAAAGAAGCTTGGTGAGCATACCACATAAACGAATGCTCCACATGCGGGTTTCACATGCCACCAACTCCACATTCACAGGCAACTTCAGCGCCACAGCCGTTTTCAGATAGCCCTCAATGCAAAGGCTCTAGACGCAAATATTGGTGTGAGAGCTAATTCAATCAAGGAAACACTGCATGTTGGTGAAGGGCATATTGAAGAAGGATCAGCCGAGTGGTTCTTGTGGGAGAACAACTCCATTTGGCTCACTAACTTCACACACCATCAGGCTTCCAAGCAGCTCTCAAGGAAACTCAGTTTTCACACTCTATGCTTAGTGCCCTTTGAGTGCATTATCTAGGAATGAACCTGGTAGAGCATCCCACACAAACGAATGCTCCACATGCGGGTTTCACATGCCACCAACTCCACATTCACAGGCAACTTCAGCGCCACAGCCGTTTTCAGATAGCCCTCAATGCAAAGGCTCTAGACGCAAATATTGGTGTGAGAGCTAATTCAATCAAGGAAACACTGCATGTTGGTGAAGGGCATATTGAAGAAGGATCAGCCGAGTGGTTCTTGTGGGAGAACAACTCCATTTGGCTCACTAACTTCACACACCATCAGGCTTCCAAGCAGCTCTCAAGGAAACTCAGGTTTCACACTCTATGCTTAGTGCCCTTTGAGTGCATTATCTAGGAATGAACCTGGTAGAGCATCCCACACAAACGAATGCTCCACATGCGGGTTTCACATGCCACCAACTCCACATTCACAGGCAACTTCAGCGCCACAGCCGTTTTCAGATAGCCCTCAATGCAAAGGCTCTAGACGCAAATATTGGTGTGAGAGCTAATTCAATCAAGGAAACACTGCATGTTGGTGAAGGGCATATTGAAGAAGGATCAGCCGAGTGGTTCTTGTGGGAGAACAACTCCATTTGGCTCACTAACTTCACACACCATCAGGCTTCCAAGCAGCTCTCAAGGAAACTCAGGTTTCACGCTCTATGTTTAGTGCCCTTTGAGTGCATTATCTAGGAATGAACCTGGTAGAGCATCCCACACAAACGAATGCTCCACATGCGGGTTTCACATGCCACCAACTCCACATTCACAGGCAACTTCAGCGCCACAGCCGTTTTCAGATAGCCCTCAATGCAAAGGCTCTAGACGCAAATATTGGTGTGAGAGCTAATTCAATCAAGGAAACACTGCATGTTGGTGAAGGGCATATTGAAGAAGGATCAGCCGAGTGGTTCTTGTGGGAGAACAACTCCATTTGGCTCACTAACTTCACACACCATCAGGCTTCCAAGCAGCTCTCAAGGAAACTCAGTTTTCACACTCCATGCTTAGTGCCCTATGAGTGCATTATCTAGGAATGAACCTGGTAGAGCATCCCACACAAACGAATGCTCCACATGCGGGTTTCACATGCCACCAACTCCACATTCACAGGCAACTTCAGCGCCACAGCCGTTTTCAGATAGCCCTCAATGCAAAGGCTCTAGACGCAAATATTGGTGTGAGAGCTAATTCAATCAAGGAAACACTGCATGTTGGTGAAGGGCATATTGAAGAAGGATCAGCCGAGTGGTTCTTGTGGGAGAACAACTCCATTTGGCTCACTAACTTCACACACCATCAGGCTTCCAAGCAGCTCTCAAGGAAACTCAGTTTTCACACTCTATGCTTAGTGCCCTATGAGTGCATTATCTAGGAATGAACCTGGTAGAGCATCCCACACAAACGAATGCTCCACATGCGGGTTTCACATGCCACCAACTCCACATTGACAGGCAACTTCAGCGCCACAGCCGTTTTCAGATAGCCCTCAAAGCAAAGGCTCTAGACGCAAATATTGGTGTGAGAGCTAATTCAATCAAGGAAACACTGCATGTTGGTGAAGGGCATATTGAAGAAGGATCAGCCGAGTGGTTCTTGTGGGAGAACAACTCCATTTGGCTCACTAACTTCACACACCATCAGGCTTCCAAGCAGCTCTCAAGGAAACTCAGTTTTCACGGTCTATGTTTACTGCCCTTTGAGTGCATTATCTAGGAATGAACCTGGTAGAGCTTGGTCAGCCACACAAATGAATGCTCCACATGCGGGTTTCACATGCCACCAACTCTACATTCACAGGCAACTTCAGCGCCACAGCCGTTTTCAGATAGCCCTCAAAGCAAAGGCTCTAGACGCAAATATTGGTGTGAGAGCTAATTCAATCAAGGAAACACTGCATGTTGGTGAAGGGCATATTGAAGAAGGATCAGCCGAGTGGTTCTTGTGGGAGAACAACTCCATTTGGCTCACTAACTTCACACACCATCAGGCTTCCAAGCAGCTCTCAAGGAAACTCAGTTTTCACACTCTATGCTTAGTGCCCTTTGTATGGCTAGGACTGAAATGAACCTGGTAGAGCATCCCACACAAACGAATGCTCCACATGCGGGTTTCACATGCCACCAACTCCACATTCACAGGCAACTTCAGCGCCACAGCCGTTTTCAGATAGCCCTCAATGCAAAGGCTCTAGACGCAAATATTGGTGTGAGAGCTAATTCAATGAAGGAAACACGGCATGTTGGTGAAGGGCATATTGAAGAAGGATCAGCCGAGTGGTTCTTGTGGGAGAACAACTCCATTTGGCTCACTAACTTCACACACCATCAGGCTTCCAAGCAGCTCTCAAGGAAACTCAGTTTTCACACTCTATGTTTAGTGCCCTATGAGTGTATTATCTAGGAATGAACCTGGTAGAGCATCCCACACAAACGAATGCTCCACATGCGGGTTTCACATGCCACCAACTCCACATTGACAGGCAACTTCAGCGCCACAGCCGTTTTCAGATAGCCCTCAATGCAAAGTCTCTAGACGCAAATATTGGTGTGAGAGCTAATTCAATCAAGGAAACACTGCATGTTGGTGAAGGGCATATTGAAGAAGGATCAGCCGAATGGTTCTTGTGGGAGAACAACTCCATTTGGCTCACTAACTTCACACACCATCAGGCTTCCAAGCAGCTCTCAAGGAAACTCAGGTTTCACACTCTATGCTTAGTGCCCTTTGAGTGCCTAGGACTGAAAAGAAGCTTGGTGAGCATCCCACATAAACGAATGCTCCACATGCGGGTTTCACATGCCACCAACTCCACATTGACAGGCAACTTCAGCGCCACAGCCGTTTTCAGATAGCCCTCAATGCAAAGGCTCTAGACGCAAATATTGGTGTGAGAGCTAATTCAATCAAGGAAACACTGCATGTTGGTGAAGGGCATATTGAAGAAGATCAGCCGAGTGGTTCTTGTGGGAGAACAACTCCATTTGGCTCACTAACTTCACACACCATCAGGCTTCCAAGCAGCTCTCAAGGAAACTCAGTTTTCACACTCTATGCTTAGTGCCCTTTGTATGGCTAGGACTGAAATGAACCTGGTAGAGCATCCCACACAAACGAATGCTCCACATGCGGGTTTCACATGCCACCAACTCCACATTCACAGGCAACTTCAGCGCCACAGCCGTTTTCAGATAGCCCTCAATGCAAAGGCTCTAGACGCAAATATTTGTGTGAGAGCTAATTCAATCAAGGAAACACTGCATGTTGGTGAAGGGCATATTGAAGAAGGATCAGCCGAGTGGTTCTTGTGGGAGAACAACTCCATTTGGCTCACTAACTTCACACACCATCAGGCTTCCAAGCAGCTCTCAAGGAAACTCAGTTTTCACGCTCTATGTTTACTGCCCTTTGAGTGCATTATCTAGGAATGAACCTGGTAGAGCTTGGTCAGCCACACAAACGAATGCTCCACATGCGGGTTTCACATACCACCAACTCTACATTCACAGGCAACTTCAGCGCCACAGCCGTTTTCAGATAGCCCTCAAAGCAAAGGCTCTAGACGCAAATATTGGTGTGAGAGCTAATTCAATCAAGGAAACACTGCATGTTGGTGAAGGGCATATTGAAGAAGGATCAGCCGAGTGGTTCTTGTGGGAGAACAACTCCATTTGGCTCACTAACTTCACACACCATCAGGCTTCCAAGCAGCTCTCAAGGAAACTCAGTTTTCACACTCTATGCTTAGTGCCCTTTGTATGGCTAGGACTGAAATGAACCTGGTAGAGCATCCCACACAAACGAATGCTCCACATGCGGGTTTCACATGCCACCAACTCCACATTCACAGGCAACTTCAGCGCCACAGCCGTTTTCAGATAGCCCTCAATGCAAAGGCTCTAGACGCAAATATTGGTGTGAGAGCTAATTCAATCAAGGAAACACTGCATGTTGGTGAAGGGCATATTGAAGAAGGATCAGCCGAGTGGTTCTTGTGGGAGAACAACTCCATTTGGCTCACTAACTTCACACACCATCAGGCTTCCAAGCAGCTCTCAAGGAAACTCAGTTTTCACACTCTATGCTTAGTGCCCTTTGTATGGCTAGGACTGAAATGAACCTGGTAGAGCATCCCACACAAACGAATGCTCCACATGCGGGTTTCACATGCCACCAACTCCACATTCACAGGCAACTTCAGCGCCACAGCCGTTTTCAGATAGCCCTCAATGCAAAGGCTCTAGACGCAAATATTGGTGTGAGAGCTAATTCAATCAAGGAAACACTGCATGTTGGTGAAGGGCATATTGAAGAAGGATCAGCCGAGTGGTTCTTGTGGGAGAACAACTCCATTTGGCTCACTAACTTCACACACCATCAGGCTTCCAAGCAGCTCTCAAGGAAACTCAGTTTTCACGCTCTATGTTTACTGCCCTTTGAGTGCATTATCTAGGAATGAACCTGGTAGAGCTTGGTCAGCCACACAAACGAATGCTCCACATGCGGGTTTCACATACCACCAACTCTACATTCACAGGCAACTTCAGCGCCACAGCCGTTTTCAGATAGCCCTCAAAGCAAAGGCTCTAGACGCAAATATTGGTGTGAGAGCTAATTCAATCAAGGAAACACTGCATGTTGGTGAAGGGCATATTGAAGAAGGATCAGCCGAGTGGTTCTTGTGGGAGAAACAACTCCATTTGGCTCCCTAACTTCACACACCATCAGGCTTCCAAGCAGCTCTCAAGGAAACTCAGTTTTCACACTCTATGCTTAGTGCCCTTTGTATGGCTAGGACTGAAATGAACCTGGTAGAGCATCCCACACAAACGAATGCTCCACATGCGGGTTTCACATGCCACCAACTCCACATTCACAGGCAACTTCAGCGCCACAGCCGTTTTCAGATAGCCCTCAATGCAAAGGCTCTAGACGCAAATATTGGTGTGAGAGCTAATTCAATCAAGGAAACACTGCATGTTGGTGAAGGGCATATTGAAGAAGGATCAGCCGAGTGGTTCTTGTGGGAGAACAACTCCATTTGGCTCACTAACTTCACACACCATCAGGCTTCCAAGCAGCTCTCAAGGAAACTCAGTTTTCACACTCTATGCTTAGTGCCCTTTGAGTGCCTAGGACTGAAAAGAAGCTTGGTGAGCATCCCACATAAACGAATGCTCCACATGCGGGTTTCACATGCCACCAACTCCACATTGACAGGCAACTTCAGCGCCACAGCCGTTTTCAGATAGCCCTCAATGCAAAGGCTCTAGACGCAAATATTGGTGTGAGAGCTAATTCAATCAAGGAAACACTGCATGTTGGTGAAGGGCATATTGAAGAAGGATCAGCCGAGTGGTTCTTGTGGGAGAACAACTCCATTTGGCTCACTAACTTCACACACCATCAGGCTTCCAAGCAGCTCTCAAGGAAACTAAGGTTTCACACTCTATGCTTAGTGCCCTTTGTATGGCTAGGACTGAAATGAACCTGGTAGAGCATCCCACACAAACGAATGCTCCACATGCGGGTTTCACATGCCACCAACTCCACATTCACAGGCAACTTCAGCGCCACAGCCGTTTTCAGATAGCCCTCAATGCAAAGGCTCTAGACGCAAATATTGGTGTGAGAGCTAATTCAATCAAGGAAACACTGCATGTTGGTGAAGGGCATATTGAAGAAGGATCAGCCGAGTGGTTCTTGTGGGAGAACAACTCCATTTGGCTCACTAACTTCACACACCATCAGGCTTCCAAGCAGCTCTCAAGGAAACTCAGTTTTCACGCTCTATGTTTACTGCCCTTTGAGTGCATTATCTAGGAATGAACCTGGTAGAGCTTGGTCAGCCACACAAACGAATGCTCCACATGCGGGTTTCACATACCACCAACTCTACATTCACAGGCAACTTCAGCGCCACAGCCGTTTTCAGATAGCCCTCAAAGCAAAGGCTCTAGACGCAAATATTGGTGTGAGAGCTAATTCAATCAAGGAAACACTGCATGTTGGTGAAGGGCATATTGAAGAAGGATCAGCCGAGTGGTTCTTGTGGGAGAACAACTCCATTTGGCTCCCTAACTTCACACACCATCAGGCTTCCAAGCAGCTCTCAAGGAAACTCAGTTTTCACACTCTATGCTTAGTGCCCTTTGTATGGCTAGGACTGAAATGAACCTGGTAGAGCATCCCACACAAACGAATGCTCCACATGCGGGTTTCACATGCCACCAACTCCACATTGACAGGCAACTTCAGCGCCACAGCCGTTTTCAGATAGCCCTCAATGCAAAGTCTCTAGACGCAAATATTGGTGTGAGAGCTAATTCAATCAAGGAAACACTGCATGTTGGTGAAGGGCATATTGAAGAAGGATCAGCCGAGTGGTTCTTGTGGGAGAACAACTCCATTTGGCTCACTAACTTCACACACCATCAGGCTTCCAAGCAGCTCTCAAGGAAACTCAGGTTTCACACTCTATGCTTAGTGCCCTTTGAGTGCCTAGGACTGAAAAGAAGCTTGGTGAGCATCCCACATAAACGAATGCTCCACATGCGGGTTTCACATGCCACCAACTCCACATTGACAGGCAACTTCAGCGCCACAGCCGTTTTCAGATAGCCCTCAATGCAAAGGCTCTAGACGCAAATATTGGTGTGAGAGCTAATTCAATCAAGGAAACACTGCATGTTGGTGAAGGGCATATTGAAGAAGATCAGCCGAGTGGTTCTTGTGGGAGAACAACTCCATTTGGCTCACTAACTTCACACACCATCAGGCTTCCAAGCAGCTCTCAAGGAAACTCAGTTTTCACACTCTATGCTTAGTGCCCTTTGTATGGCTAGGACTGAAATGAACCTGGTAGAGCATCCCACACAAACGAATGCTCCACATGCGGGTTTCACATGCCACCAACTCCACATTCACAGGCAACTTCAGCGCCACAGCCGTTTTCAGATAGCCCTCAATGCAAAGGCTCTAGACGCAAATATTTGTGTGAGAGCTAATTCAATCAAGGAAACACTGCATGTTGGTGAAGGGCATATTGAAGAAGGATCAGCCGAGTGGTTCTTGTGGGAGAACAACTCCATTTGGCTCACTAACTTCACACACCATCAGGCTTCCAAGCAGCTCTCAAGGAAACTCAGTTTTCACGCTATGTTTACTGCCCTTTGAGTGCATTATCTAGGAATGAACCTGGTAGAGCTTGGTCAGCCACACAAACGAATGCTCCACATGCGGGTTTCACATACCACCAACTCTACATTCACAGGCAACTTCAGCGCCACAGCCGTTTTCAGATAGCCCTCAAAGCAAAGGCTCTAGACGCAAATATTGGTGTGAGAGCTAATTCAATCAAGGAAACACTGCATGTTGGTGAAGGGCATATTGAAGAAGGATCAGCCGAGTGGTTCTTGTGGGAGAACAACTCCATTTGGCTCACTAACTTCACACACCATCAGGCTTCCAAGCAGCTCTCAAGGAAACTCAGTTTTCACACTCTATGCTTAGTGCCCTTTGTATGGCTAGGACTGAAATGAACCTGGTAGAGCATCCCACACAAACGAATGCTCCACATGCGGGTTTCACATGCCACCAACTCCACATTGACAGGCAACTTCAGCGCCACAGCCGTTTTCAGATAGCCCTCAATGCAAAGGCTCTAGACGCAAATATTGGTGTGAGAGCTAATTCAATCAAGGAAACACTGCATGTTGGTGAAGGGCATATTGAAGAAGGATCAGCCGAGTGGTTCTTGTGGGAGAACAACTCCATTTGGCTCACTAACTTCACACACCATCAGGCTTCCAAGCAGCTCTCAAGGAAACTCAGGTTTCACACTCTATGCTTAGTGCCCTTTGAGTGCCTAGGACTGAAAAGAAGCTTGGTGAGCATCCCACATAAACGAATGCTCCACATGCGGGTTTCACATGCCACCAACTCCACATTGACAGGCAACTTCAGCGCCACAGCCGTTTTCAGATAGCCCTCAATGCAAAGGCTCTAGACGCAAATATTGGTGTGAGAGCTAATTCAATCAAGGAAACACTGCATGTTGGTGAAGGGCATATTGAAGAAGATCAGCCGAGTGGTTCTTGTGGGAGAACAACTCCATTTGGCTCACTAACTTCACACACCATCAGGCTTCCAAGCAGCTCTCAAGGAAACTCAGTTTTCACACTCTATGCTTAGTGCCCTTTGTATGGCTAGGACTGAAATGAACCTGGTAGAGCATCCCACACAAACGAATGCTCCACATGCGGGTTTCACATGCCACCAACTCCACATTCACAGGCAACTTCAGCGCCACAGCCGTTTTCAGATAGCCCTCAATGCAAAGGCTCTAGACGCAAATATTTGTGTGAGAGCTAATTCAATCAAGGAAACACTGCATGTTGGTGAAGGGCATATTGAAGAAGGATCAGCCGAGTGGTTCTTGTGGGAGAACAACTCCATTTGGCTCACTAACTTCACACACCATCAGGCTTCCAAGCAGCTCTCAAGGAAACTCAGTTTTCACGCTCTATGTTTACTGCCCTTTGAGTGCATTATCTAGGAATGAACCTGGTAGAGCTTGGTCAGCCACACAAACGAATGCTCCACATGCGGGTTTCACATACCACCAACTCTACATTCACAGGCAACTTCAGCGCCACAGCCGTTTTCAGATAGCCCTCAAAGCAAAGGCTCTAGACGCAAATATTGGTGTGAGAGCTAATTCAATCAAGGAAACACTGCATGTTGGTGAAGGGCATATTGAAGAAGGATCAGCCGAGTGGTTCTTGTGGGAGAACAACTCCATTTGGCTCACTAACTTCACACACCATCAGGCTTCCAAGCAGCTCTCAAGGAAACTCAGTTTTCACACTCTATGCTTAGTGCCCTTTGTATGGCTAGGACTGAAATGAACCTGGTAGAGCATCCCACACAAACGAATGCTCCACATGCGGGTTTCACATGCCACCAACTCCACATTCACAGGCAACTTCAGCGCCACAGCCGTTTTCAGATAGCCCTCAATGCAAAGGCTCTAGACGCAAATATTGGTGTGAGAGCTAATTCAATCAAGGAAACACTGCATGTTGGTGAAGGGCATATTGAAGAAGGATCAGCCGAGTGGTTCTTGTGGGAGAACAACTCCATTTGGCTCACTAACTTCACACACCATCAGGCTTCCAAGCAGCTCTCAAGGAAACTCAGTTTTCACACTCTATGCTTAGTGCCCTTTGTATGGCTAGGACTGAAATGAACCTGGTAGAGCATCCCACACAAACGAATGCTCCACATGCGGGTTTCACATGCCACCAACTCCACATTCACAGGCAACTTCAGCGCCACAGCCGTTTTCAGATAGCCCTCAATGCAAAGGCTCTAGACGCAAATATTGGTGTGAGAGCTAATTCAATCAAGGAAACACTGCATGTTGGTGAAGGGCATATTGAAGAAGGATCAGCCGAGTGGTTCTTGTGGGAGAACAACTCCATTTGGCTCACTAACTTCACACACCATCAGGCTTCCAAGCAGCTCTCAAGGAAACTCAGTTTTCACACTCTATGCTTAGTGCCCTTTGAGTGCCTAGGACTGAAAAGAAGCTTGGTGAGCATCCCACATAAACGAATGCTCCACATGCGGGTTTCACATGCCACCAACTCCACATTGACAGGCAACTTCAGCGCCACAGCCGTTTTCAGATAGCCCTCAATGCAAAGGCTCTAGACGCAAATATTGGTGTGAGAGCTAATTCAATCAAGGAAACACTGCATGTTGGTGAAGGGCATATTGAAGAAGGATCAGCCGAGTGGTTCTTGTGGGAGAACAACTCCATTTGGCTCACTAACTTCACACACCATCAGGCTTCCAAGCAGCTCTCAAGGAAACTAAGGTTTCACACTCTATGCTTAGTGCCCTTTGTATGGCTAGGACTGAAATGAACCTGGTAGAGCATCCCACACAAACGAATGCTCCACATGCGGGTTTCACATGCCACCAACTCCACATTCACAGGCAACTTCAGCGCCACAGCCGTTTTCAGATAGCCCTCAATGCAAAGGCTCTAGACGCAAATATTGGTGTGAGAGCTAATTCAATCAAGGAAACACTGCATGTTGGTGAAGGGCATATTGAAGAAGGATCAGCCGAGTGGTTCTTGTGGGAGAACAACTCCATTTGGCTCACTAACTTCACACACCATCAGGCTTCCAAGCAGCTCTCAAGGAAACTCAGTTTTCACGCTCTATGTTTACTGCCCTTTGAGTGCATTATCTAGGAATGAACCTGGTAGAGCTTGGTCAGCCACACAAACGAATGCTCCACATGCGGGTTTCACATACCACCAACTCTACATTCACAGGCAACTTCAGCGCCACAGCCGTTTTCAGATAGCCCTCAAAGCAAAGGCTCTAGACGCAAATATTGGTGTGAGAGCTAATTCAATCAAGGAAACACTGCATGTTGGTGAAGGGCATATTGAAGAAGGATCAGCCGAGTGGTTCTTGTGGGAGAACAACTCCATTTGGCTCACTAACTTCACACACCATCAGGCTTCCAAGCAGCTCTCAAGGAAACTCAGTTTTCACACTCTATGCTTAGTGCCCTTTGTATGGCTAGGACTGAAATGAACCTGGTAGAGCATCCCACACAAACGAATGCTCCACATGCGGGTTTCACATGCCACCAACTCCACATTCACAGGCAACTTCAGCGCCACAGCCGTTTTCAGATAGCCCTCAATGCAAAGGCTCTAGACGCAAATATTGGTGTGAGAGCTAATTCAATCAAGGAAACACTGCATGTTGGTGAAGGGCATATTGAAGAAGGATCAGCCAAGTGGTTCTTGTGGGAGAACAACTCCATTTGGCTCACTAACTTCACACACCATCAGGCTTCCAAGCAGCTCTCAAGGAAACTCAGTTTTCACACTCTAGGCTTAGTGCCCTTTGTATGGCTAGGACTGAAATGAACCTGGTAGAGCATCCCACACAAACGAATGCTCCACATGCGGGTTTCACATGCCACCAACTCCACATTCACAGGCAACTTCAGCGCCACAGCCGTTTTCAGATAGCCCTCAATGCAAAGGCACTAGACGCAAATATTGGTGTGAGAGCTAATTCAATCAAGGAAACACTGCATGTTGGTGAAGGGCATATTGAAGAAGGATCAGCCGAGTGGTTCTTGTGGGAGAACAACTCCATTTGGCTCACTAACTTCACACACCATCAGGCTTAAAAGCAGCTCTCAAGGAAACTCAGTTTTCACGCTCTATGTTTACTGCCCTTTGAGTGCATTATCTAGGAATGAACCTGGTAGAGCTTGGTCAGCCACACAAACGAATGCTCCACATGCGGGTTTCACATGCCACCAACTCCACATGGACAGGCAACTTTAGCGCCACAGACGTTTTCAGATAGCCCTCAATGCAAAGGCTCTAGACGCAAATATTGGTGTCAGAGCTAATTCAATCAAGGAAACACTGCATGTTGGTGAAGGGCATATTGAAGAAGGATCAGCCGAGTGGTTCTTGTGGGAGAACAACTCCATTTGGCTCACTAACTTCACACACCATCAGGCTTCCAAGCAGCTCTCAAGGAAACTCAGTTTTCACACTCTATGCTTAGTGCCCTATGAGTGCATTATCTAGGAATGAACCTGGTAGAGCATCCACACAAACGAATGCTCCACATGCGGGTTTCACATGCCACCAACTCCACATTGACAGGCAACTTCAGCGCCACAGCCGTTTTCAGATAGCCCTCAATGCAAAGGCTCTAGACGCAAATATTGGTGTGAGAGCTAATTCAATCAAGGAAACACTGCATGTTGGTGAAGGGCATATTGAAGAAGGATCAGCCGAGTGGTTCTTGTGGGAGAACAACTCCATTTGGCTCACTAACTTCACACACCATCAGGCTTCCAAGCAGCTCTCAAGGAAACTAAGGTTTCACACTCTATGCTTAGTGCCCTTTGTATGGCTAGGACTGAAATGAACCTGGTAGAGCATCCCACACAAACGAATGCTCCACATGCGGGTTTCACATGCCACCAACTCCACATTGACAGGCAACTTCAGCGCCACAGCCGTTTTCAGATAGCCCTCAATGCAAAGGCTCTAGACGCAAATATTGGTGTGAGAGCTAATTCAATCAAGGAAACACTGCATGTTGGTGAAGGGCATATTGAAGAAGGATCAGCCGAGTGGTTCTTGTGGGAGAACAACTCCATTTGGCTCACTAACTTCACACACCATCAGGCTTCCAAGCAGCTCTCAAGGAAACTAAGGTTTCACACTCTATGCTTAGTGCCCTTTGTATGGCTAGGACTGAAATGAACCTGGTAGAGCATCCCACACAAACGAATGCTCCACATGCGGGTTTCACATGCCACCAACTCCACATTCACAGGCAACTTCAGCGCCACAGCCGTTTTCAGATAGCCCTCAATGCAAAGGCTCTAGACGCAAATATTGGTGTGAGAGCTAATTCAATCAAGGAAACACTGCATGTTGGTGAAGGGCATATTGAAGAAGGATCAGCCGAGTGGTTCTTGTGGGAGAACAACTCCATTTGGCTCACTAACTTCACACACCATCAGGCTTCCAAGCAGCTCTCAAGGAAACTCAGTTTTCACGCTCTATGTTTACTGCCCTTTGAGTGCATTATCTAGGAATGAACCTGGTAGAGCTTGGTCAGCCACACAAACGAATGCTCCACATGCGGGTTTCACATACCACCAACTCTACATTCACAGGCAACTTCAGCGCCACAGCCGTTTTCAGATAGCCCTCAAAGCAAAGGCTCTAGACGCAAATATTGGTGTGAGAGCTAATTCAATCAAGGAAACACTGCATGTTGGTGAAGGGCATATTGAAGAAGGATCAGCCGAGTGGTTCTTGTGGGAGAACAACTCCATTTGGCTCACTAACTTCACACACCATCAGGCTTCCAAGCAGCTCTCAAGGAAACTCAGTTTTCACACTCTATGCTTAGTGCCCTTTGTATGGCTAGGACTGAAATGAACCTGGTAGAGCATCCCACACAAACGAATGCTCCACATGCGGGTTTCACATGCCACCAACTCCACATTCACAGGCAACTTCAGCGCCACAGCCGTTTTCAGATAGCCCTCAATGCAAAGGCTCTAGACGCAAATATTGGTGTGAGAGCTAATTCAATCAAGGAAACACTGCATGTTGGTGAAGGGCATATTGAAGAAGGATCAGCCAAGTGGTTCTTGTGGGAGAACAACTCCATTTGGCTCACTAACTTCACACACCATCAGGCTTCCAAGCAGCTCTCAAGGAAACTCAGTTTTCACACTCTAGGCTTAGTGCCCTTTGTATGGCTAGGACTGAAATGAACCTGGTAGAGCATCCCACACAAACGAATGCTCCACATGCGGGTTTCACATGCCACCAACTCCACATTCACAGGCAACTTCAGCGCCACAGCCGTTTTCAGATAGCCCTCAATGCAAAGGCACTAGACGCAAATATTGGTGTGAGAGCTAATTCAATCAAGGAAACACTGCATGTTGGTGAAGGGCATATTGAAGAAGGATCAGCCGAGTGGTTCTTGTGGGAGAACAACTCCATTTGGCTCACTAACTTCACACACCATCAGGCTTAAAAGCAGCTCTCAAGGAAACTCAGTTTTCACGCTCTATGATTACTGCCCTTTGAGTGCATTATCTAGGAATGAACCTGGTAGAGCTTGGTCAGCCACACAAACGAATGCTCCACATGCGGGTTTCACATGCCACCAACTCCACATGGACAGGCAACTTTAGCGCCACAGACGTTTTCAGATAGCCCTCAATGCAAAGGCTCTAGACGCAAATATTGGTGTCAGAGCTAATTCAATCAAGGAAACACTGCATGTTGGTGAAGGGCATATTGAAGAAGGATCAGCCGAGTGGTTCTTGTGGGAGAACAACTCCATTTGGCTCACTAACTTCACA
Source organism: Ochotona princeps (assembly GCF_030435755.1). NCBI lineage: Eukaryota > Metazoa > Chordata > Mammalia > Lagomorpha > Ochotonidae > Ochotona > Ochotona princeps. Next base: position 19,628 of record NW_026700220.1, read on the forward strand.
CACCATCAGGCTTCCAAGCAGCTCTCAAGGAAACTCAGTTTTCACACTCTATGCTTAGTGCCCTATGAGTGCATTATCTAGGAATGAACCTGGTAGAGCATCCCACACAAACGAATGCTCCACATGCGGGTTTCACATGCCACCAACTCCACATTGACAGGCAACTTCAGCGCCACAGCCGTTTTCAGATAGCCCTCAATGCAAAGGCTCTAGACGCAAATATTGGTGTGAGAGCTAATTCAATCAAGGAAACACTGCATGTTGGTGAAGGGCATATTGAAGAAGGATCAGCCGAGTGGTTCTTGTGGGAGAACAACTCCATTTGGCTCACTAACTTCACACACCATCAGGCTTCCAAGCAGCTCTCAAGGAAACTCAGTTTTCACACTCTATGCTTAGTGCCCTTTGAGTGCCTAGGACTGAAAAGAAGCTTGGTGAGCATCCCACATAAACGAATGCTCCACATGCGGGTTTCACATGCCACCAACTCCACATTGACAGGCAACTTCAGCGCCACAGCCGTTTTCAGATAGCCCTCAATGCAAAGACTCTAGACGCAAATATTGGTGTGAGAGCTAATTCAATCAAGGAAACACTGCATGTTGGTGAAGGGCATATTGAAGAAGGATCAGCCGAGTGGTTCTTGTGGGAGAACAACTCCATTTGGCTCACTAACTTCACACACCATCAGGCTTCCAAGCAGCTCTCAAGGAAACTCAGTTTTCACACTCTATGCTTAGTGCCCTTTGAGTGCATTATCTAGGAATGAACCTGGTAGAGCATCCCACACAAACGAATGCTCCACATGCGGGTTTCACATGCCACCAACTCCACATTCACAGGCAACTTCAGCGCCACAGCCGTTTTCAGATAGCCCTCAATGCAAAGGCTCTAGACACAAATATTGGTGTGAGAGCTAATTCAATGAAGGAAACACTGCATGTTGGTGAAGGGCATATTGAAGAAGGATCAGCCGAGTGGTTCTTGTGGGAGAACAACTCCATTTGGCTCACTAACTTCACACACCATCAGGCTTCCAAGCAGCTCTCAAGGAAACTCAGTTTTCACACTCTATGTTTAGTGCCCTATGAGTGCATTATCTAGGAATGAACCTGGTAGAGCATCCCACACAAACGAATGCTCCACATGCGGGTTTCACATGCCACCAACTCCACATTGACAGGCAACTTCAGCGCCACAGCCGTTTTCAGATAGCCCTCAATGCAAAGGCTCTAGACGCAAATATTGGTGTGAGAGCTAATTCAATCAAGGAAACACTGCATGTTGGTGAAGGGCATATTGAAGAAGGATCAGCCGAGTGGTTCTTGTGGGAGAACAACTCCATTTGGCTCACTAACTTCACACACCATCAGGCTTCCAAGCAGCTCTCAAGGAAACTCAGTTTTCACGCTCTATGTTTACTGCCCTTTGAGTGCATTATCTAGGAATGAACCTGGTAGAGCTTGGTCAGCCACACAAACGAATGCTCCACATGCGGGTTTCACATACCACCAACTCTACATTCACAGGCAACTTCAGCGCCACAGCCGTTTTCAGATAGCCCTCAAAGCAAAGGCTCTAGACGCAAATATTGGTGTGAGAGCTAATTCAATCAAGGAAACACTGCATGTTGGTGAAGGGCATATTGAAGAAGGATCAGCCGAGTGGTTCTTGTGGGAGAACAACTCCATTTGGCTCACTAACTTCACACACCATTAGGCTTCCAAGCAGCTCTCAAGGAAACTCAGTTTTCACACTCTATGCTTAGTGCCCTTTGTATGGCTAGGACTGAAATGAACCTGGTAGAGCATCCCACACAAACGAATGCTCCACATGCGGGTTTCACATGCCACCAACTCCACATTCACAGGCAACTTCAGCGCCACAGCCGTTTTCAGATAGCCCTCAATGCAAAGGCTCTAGACGCAAATATTGGTGTGAGAGCTAATTCAATCAAGGAAACACTGCATGTTGGTGAAGGGCATATTGAAGAAGGATCAGCCGAGTGGTTCTTGTGGGAGAACAACTCCATTTGGCTCACTAACTTCACACACCATCAGGCTTCCAAGCAGCTCTCAAGGAAACTCAGTTTTCACACTCTATGCTTAGTGCCCTTTGTATGGCTAGGACTGAAATGAACCTGGTAGAGCATCCCACACAAACGAATGCTCCACATGCGGGTTTCACATGCCACCAACTCCACATTCACAGGCAACTTCAGCGCCACAGCCGTTTTCAGATAGCCCTCAATGCAAAGGCTCTAGACGCAAATATTGGTGTGAGAGCTAATTCAATCAAGGAAACACTGCATGTTGGTGAAGGGCATATTGAAGAAGGATCAGCCGAGTGGTTCTTGTGGGAGAACAACTCCATTTGGCTCACTAACTTCACACACCATCAGGCTTCCAAGCAGCTCTCAAGGAAACTCAGTTTTCACGCTCTATGTTTACTGCCCTTTGAGTGCATTATCTAGGAATGAACCTGGTAGAGCTTGGTCAGCCACACAAACGAATGCTCCACATGCGGGTTTCACATGCCACCAACTCCACATTCACAGGCAACTTTAGCGCCACAGACGTTTTCAGATAGCCCTCAATGCAAAGGCTCTAGACGCAAATATTGGTGTGAGAGCTAATTCAATCAAGGAAACACTGCATGTTGGTGAAGGGCATATTGAAGAAGGATCAGCCGAGTGGTTCTTGTGGGAGAACAACTCCATTTGGCTCACTAACTTCACACACCATCAGGCTTCCAAGCAGCTCTCAAGGAAACTCAGTTTTCACACTCTATGCTTAGTGCCCTATGAGTGCATTATCTAGGAATGAACCTGGTAGAGCATCCCACACAAACGAATGCTCCACATGCGGGTTTCACATGCCACCAACTCCACATTCACAGGCAACTTCAGCGCCACAGCCGTTTTCAGATAGCCCTCAATGCAAAGGCTCTAGACGCAAATATTGGTGTGAGAGCTAATTCAATCAAGGAAACACTGCATGTTGGTGAAGGGCATATTGAAGAAGGATCAGCCGAGTGGTTCTTGTGGGAGAACAACTCCATTTGGCTCACTAACTTCACACACCATCAGGCTTCCAAGCAGCTCTCAAGGAAACTCAGTTTTCACACTCTATGCTTAGTGCCCTTTGAGTGCCTAGGACTGAAAAGAAGCTTGGTGAGCATCCCACATAAACGAATGCTCCACATGCGGTTTTCACATGCCACCAACTCCACATTGACAGGCAACTTCAGCGCCACAGCCGTTTTCAGATAGCCCTCAATGCAAAGGCTCTAGACGCAAATATTGGTGTGAGAGCTAATTCAATCAAGGAAACACTGCATGTTGGTGAAGGGCATATTGAAGAAGGATCAGCCGAGTGGTTCTTGTGGGAGAACAACTCCATTTGGCTTACTAACTTCACACACCATCAGGCTTCCAAGCAGCTCTCAAGGAAACTCAGTTTTCACACTCTATGCTTAGTGCCCTTTGAGTGCATTATCTAGGAATGAACCTGGTAGAGCATCCCACACAAACGAATGCTCCACATGCGGGTTTCACATGCCACCAACTCCACATTCACAGGCAACTTCAGCGCCACAGCCGTTTTCAGATAGCCCTCAATGCAAAGGCTCTAGACACAAATATTGGTGTGAGAGCTAATTCAATGAAGGAAACACGGCATGTTGGTGAAGGGCATATTGAAGAAGGATCAGCCGAGTGGTTCTTGTGGGAGAACAACTCCATTTGGCTCACTAACTTCACACACCATCAGGCTTCCAAGCAGCTCTCAAGGAAACTCAGTTTTCACACTCTATGCTTAGTGCCCTTTGAGTGCATTATCTAGGAATGAACCTGGTAGAGCATCCCACACAAACGAATGCTCCACATGCGGGTTTCACATGCCACCAACTCCACATTCACAGGCAACTTCAGCGCCACAGCCGTTTTCAGATAGCCCTCAAAGCAAAGGCTCTAGACGCAAATATTGGTGTGAGAGCTAATTCAATCAAGGAAACACTGCATGTTGGTGAAGGGCATATTGAAGAAGGATCAGCCGAGTGGTTCTTGTGGGAGAACAACGCCATTTGGCTCACTAACTTCACACACCATCAGGCTTCCAAGCAGCTCTCAAGGAAACTCAGTTTTCACGCTCTATGTTTACTGCCCTTTGAGTGCATTATCTAGGAATGAACCTGGTAGAGCTTGGTCAGCCACACAAATGAATGCTCCACATGCGGGTTTCACATGCCACCAACTCTACATTCACAGGCAACTTCAGCGCCACAGCCGTTTTCAGATAGCCCTCAAAGCAAAGGCTCTAGACGCAAATATTGGTTTGAGAGCTAATTCAATCAAGGAAACACTGCATGTTGGTGAAGGGCATATTGAAGAAGGATCAGCCGAGTGGTTCTTGTGGGAGAACAACTCCATTTGGCTCACTAACTTCACACACCATCAGGCTTCCAAGCAGCTCTCAAGGAAACTCAGTTTTCACACTCTATGCTTAGTGCCCTTTGTATGGCTAGGACTGAAATGAACCTGGTAGAGCATCCCACACAAACGAATGCTCCACATGCGGGTTTCACATGCCACCAACTCCACATTCACAGGCAACTTCAGCGCCACAGCCGTTTTCAGATAGCCCTCAATGCAAAGGCTCTAGACGCAAATATTGGTGTGAGAGCTAATTCAATGAAGGAAACACGGCATGTTGGTGAAGGGCATATTGAAGAAGGATCAGCCGAGTGGTTCTTGTGGGAGAACAACTCCATTTGGCTCACTAACTTCACACACCATCAGGCTTCCAAGCAGCTCTCAAGGAAACTCAGTTTTCACACTCTATGTTTAGTGCCCTATGAGTGCATTATCTAGGAATGAACCTGGTAGAGCATCCCACACAAACGAATGCTCCACATGCGGGTTTCACATGCCACCAACTCCACATTCACAGGCAACTTCAGCGCCACAGCCGTTTTCAGATAGCCCTCAATGCAAAGGCTCTAGACGCAAATATTGGTGTGAGAGCTAATTCAATCAAGGAAACACTGCATGTTGGTGAAGGGCATATTGAAGAAGGATCAGCCGAGTGGTTCTTGTGGGAGAACAACTCCATTTGGCTCACTAACTACACACACCATCAGGCTTCCAAGCAGCTCTCAAGGAAACTCAGGTTTCACACTCTATGCTTAGTGCCCTTTGAGTGCCTAGGACTGAAAAGAAGCTTGGTGAGCATCCCACATAAACGAATGCTCCACATGCGGGTTTCACATGCCACCAACTCCACATTGACAGGCAACTTCAGCGCCACAGCCGTTTTCAGATAGCCCTCAATGCAAAGGCTCTAGACGCAAATATTGGTGTGAGAGCTAATTCAATCAAGGAAACACTGCATGTTGGTGAAGGGCATATTGAAGAAGGATCAGCCGAGTGGTTCTTGTGGGAGAACAACTCCATTTGGCTCACTAACTTCACACACCATCAGGCTTCCAAGCAGCTCTCAAGGAAACTAAGGTTTCACACTCTATGCTTAGTGCCCTTTGTATGGCTAGGACTGAAATGAACCTGGTAGAGCATCCCACACAAACGAATGCTCCACATGCGGGTTTCACATGCCACCAACTCCACATTCACAGGCAACTTCAGCGCCACAGCCGTTTTCAGATAGCCCTCAATGCAAAGGCTCTAGACGCAAATATTTGTGTGAGAGCTAATTCAATCAAGGAAACACTGCATGTTGGTGAAGGGCATATTGAAGAAGGATCAGCCGAGTGGATCTTGTGGGAGAACAACTCCATTTGGCTCACTAACTTCACACACCATCAGGCTTCCAAGCAGCTCTCAAGGAAACTCAGTTTTCACGCTCTATGTTTACTGCCCTTTGAGTGCATTATCTAGGAATGAACCTGGTAGAGCTTGGTCAGCCACACAAACGAATGCTCCACATGCGGGTTTCACATACCACCAACTCCACATTCACAGGCAACTTCAGCGCCACAGCCGTTTTCAGATAGCCCTCAAAGCAAAGGCTCTAGACGCAAATATTGGTGTGAGAGCTAATTCAATCAAGGAAACACTGCATGTTGGTGAAGGGCATATTGAAGAAGGATCAGCCGAGTGGTTCTTGTGGGAGAACAACTCCATTTGGCTCACTAACTTCACACACCATCAGGCTTCCAAGCAGCTCTCAAGGAAACTCAGTTTTCACACTCTATGCTTAGTGCCCTTTGTATGGCTAGGAATGAAATGAACCTGGTAGAGCATCCCACACAAACGAATGCTCCACATGCGGGTTTCACATGCCACCAACTCCACATTCACAGGCAACTTCAGCGCCACAGCCGTTTTCAGATAGCCCTCAATGCAAAGGCTCTAGACGCAAATATTGGTGTGAGAGCTAATTCAATCAAGGAAACACTGCATGTTGGTGAAGGGCATATTGAAGAAGGATCAGCCGAGTGGTTCTTGTGGGAGAACAACTCCATTTGGCTCACTAACTTCACACACCATCAGGCTTCCAAGCAGCTCTCAAGGAAACTCAGTTTTCACACTCTATGCTTAGTGCCCTTTGTATGGCTAGGACTGAAATGAACCTGGTAGAGCATCCCACACAAACGAATGCTCCACATGCGGGTTTCACATGCCACCAACTCCACATTCACAGGCAACTTCAGCGCCACAGCCGTTTTCAGATAGCCCTCAATGCAAAGGCTCTAGACGCAAATATTGGTGTGAGAGCTAATTCAATCAAGGAAACACTGCATGTTGGTGAAGGGCATATTGAAGAAGGATCAGCCGAGTGGTTCTTGTGGGAGAACAACTCCATTTGGCTCACTAACTACACACACCATCAGGCTTCCAAGCAGCTCTCAAGGAAACTCAGGTTTCACACTCTATGCTTAGTGCCCTTTGAGTGCCTAGGACTGAAAAGAAGCTTGGTGAGCATCCCACATAAACGAATGCTCCACATGCGGGTTTCACATGCCACCAACTCCACATTGACAGGCAACTTCAGCGCCACAGCCGTTTTCAGATAGCCCTCAATGCAAAGGCTCTAGACGCAAATATTGGTGTGAGAGCTAATTCAATCAAGGAAACACTGCATGTTGGTGAAGGGCATATTGAAGAAGGATCAGCCGAGTGGTTCTTGTGGGAGAACAACTCCATTTGGCTCACTAACTTCACACACCATCAGGCATCCAAGCAGCTCTCAAGGAAACTAAGGTTTCACACTCTATGCTTAGTGCCCTTTGTATGGCTAGGACTGAAATGAACCTGGTAGAGCATCCCACACAAACGAATGCTCCACATGCGGGTTTCACATGCCACCAACTCCACATTCACAGGCAACTTCAGCGCCACAGCCGTTTTCAGATAGCCCTCAATGCAAAGGCTCTAGACGCAAATATTTGTGTGAGAGCTAATTCAATCAAGGAAACACTGCATGTTGGTGAAGGGCATATTGAAGAAGGATCAGCCGAGTGGTTCTTGTGGGAGAACAACTCCATTTGGCTCACTAACTTCACACACCATCAGGCTTCCAAGCAGCTCTCAAGGAAACTCAGTTTTCACGCTCTATGTTTACTGCCCTTTGAGTGCATTATCTAGGAATGAACCTGGTAGAGCTTGGTCAGCCACACAAACGAATGCTCCACATGCGGGTTTCACATACCACCAACTCTACATTCACAGGCAACTTCAGCGCCACAGCCGTTTTCAGATAGCCCTCAAAGCAAAGGCTCTAGACGCAAATATTGGTGTGAGAGCTAATTCAATCAAGGAAACACTGCATGTTGGTGAAGGGCATATTGAAGAAGGATCAGCCGAGTGGTTCTTGTGGGAGAACAACTCCATTTGGCTCACTAACTTCACACACCATCAGGCTTCCAAGCAGCTCTCAAGGAAACTCAGTTTTCACACTCTATGCTTAGTGCCCTTTGTATGGCTAGGACTGAAATGAACCTGGTAGAGCATCCCACACAAACGAATGCTCCACATGCGGGTTTCACATGCCACCAACTCCACATTCACAGGCAACTTCAGCGCCACAGCCGTTTTCAGATAGCCCTCAATGCAAAGGCTCTAGACGCAAATATTGGTGTGAGAGCTAATTCAATCAAGGAAACACTGCATGTTGGTGAAGGGCATATTGAAGAAGGATCAGCCGAGTGGTTCTTGTGGGAGAACAACTCCATTTGGCTCACTAACTTCACACACCATCAGGCTTCCAAGCAGCTCTCAAGGAAACTCAGTTTTCACACTCTATGCTTAGTGCCCTTTGTATGGCTAGGACTGAAATGAACCTGGTAGAGCATCCCACACAAACGAATGCTCCACATGCGGGTTTCACATGCCACCAACTCCACATTCACAGGCAACTTCAGCGCCACAGCCGTTTTCAGATAGCCCTCAATGCAAAGGCTCTAGACGCAAATATTGGTGTGAGAGCTAATTCAATCAAGGAAACACTGCATGTTGGTGAAGGGCATATTGAAGAAGGATCAGCCGAGTGGTTCTTGTGGGAGAACAACTCCATTTGGCTCACTAACTTCACACACCATCAGGCTTAAAAGCAGCTCTCAAGGAAACTCAGTTTTCACACTCTATGCTTAGTGCCCTTTGAGTGCATTATCTAGGAATGAACCTGGTAGAGCTTGGTCAGCCACACAAACGAATGCTCCACATGCGGGTTTCACATGCCACCAACTCCACATTGACAGGCAACTTTAGCGCCACAGACGTTTTCAGATAGCCCTCAATGCAAAGGCTCTAGACGCAAATATTGGTGTCAGAGCTAATTCAATCAAGGAAACACTGCATGTTGGTGAAGGGCATATTGAAGAAGGATCAGCCGAGTGGTTCTTGTGGGAGAACAACTCCATTTGGCTCACTAACTTCACACACCATCAGGCTTCCAAGCAGCTCTCAAGGAAACTCAGTTTTCACACTCTATGCTTAGTGCCCTATGAGTGCATTATCTAGGAATGAACCTGGTAGAGCATCCCACACAAACGAATGCTCCACATGCGGGTTTCACATGCCACCAACTCCACATTGACAGGCAACTTCAGCGCCACAGCCGTTTTCAGATAGCCCTCAATGCAAAGGCTCTAGACGCAAATATTGGTGTGAGAGCTAATTCAATCAAGGAAACACTGCATGTTGGTGAAGGGCATATTGAAGAAGGATCAGCCGAGTGGTTCTTGTGGGAGAACAACTCCATTTGGCTCACTAACTTCACACACCATCAGGCTTCCAAGCAGCTCTCAAGGAAACTCAGTTTTCACACTCTATGCTTAGTGCCCTTTGAGTGCCTAGGACTGAAAAGAAGCTTGGTGAGCATCCCACATAAACGAATGCTCCACATGCGGGTTTCACATGCCACCAACTCCACATTGACAGGCAACTTCAGCGCCACAGCCGTTTTCAGATAGCCCTCAATGCAAAGGCTCTAGACGCAAATATTGGTGTGAGAGCTAATTCAATCAAGGAAACACTGCATGTTGGTGAAGGGCATATTGAAGAAGGATCAGCCGAGTGGTTCTTGTGGGAGAACAACTCCATTTGGCTCACTAACTTCACACACCATCAGGCTTCCAAGCAGCTCTCAAGGAAACTCAGTTTTCACACTCTATGCTTAGTGCCCTATGAGTGCATTATCTAGGAATGAACCTGGTAGAGCATCCCACACAAACGAATGCTCCACATGCGGGTTTCACATGCCACCAACTCCACATTGACAGGCAACTTCAGCGCCACAGCCGTTTTCAGATAGCCCTCAATGCAAAGGCTCTAGACGCAAATATTGGTGTGAGAGCTAATTCAATCAAGGAAACACTGCATGTTGGTGAAGGGCATATTGAAGAAGGATCAGCCGAGTGGTTCTTGTGGGAGAACAACTCCATTTGGCTCACTAACTTCACACACCATCAGGCTTCCAAGCAGCTCTCAAGGAAACTCAGTTTTCACACTCTATGCTTAGTGCCCTTTGAGTGCCTAGGACTGAAAAGAAGCTTGGTGAGCATCCCACATAAACGAATGCTCCACATGCGGGTTTCACATGCCACCAACTCCACATTCACAGGCAACTTCAGCGCCACAGCCGTTTTCAGATAGCCCTCAATGCAAAGGCTCTAGACGCAAATATTGGTGTGAGAGCTAATTCAATCAAGGAAACACTGCATGTTGGTGAAGGGCATATTGAAGAAGGATCAGCCGAGTGGTTCTTGTGGGAGAACAACTCCATTTGGCTCACTAACTTCACACACCATCAGGCTTCCAAGCAGCTCTCAAGGAAACTCAGTTTTCACACTCTATGTTTAGTGCCCTATGAGTGCATTATCTAGGAATGAACCTGGTAGAGCATCCCACACAAACGAATGCTCCACATGCGGGTTTCACATGCCACCAACTCCACATTGACAGGCAACTTCAGCGCCACAGCCGTTTTCAGATAGCCCTCAATGCAAAGGCTCTAGACGCAAATATTGGTGTGAGAGCTAATTCAATCAAGGAAACACTGCATGTTGGTGAAGGGCATATTGAAGAAGGATCAGCCGAGTGGTTCTTGTGGGAGAACAACTCCATTTGGCTCACTAACTTCACACACCATCAGGCTTCCAAGCAGCTCTCAAGGAAACTCAGTTTTCACGCTCTATGTTTACTGCCCTTTGAGTGCATTATCTAGGAATGAACCTGGTAGAGCTTGGTCAGCCACACAAACGAATGCTCCACATGCGGGTTTCACATACCACCAACTCTACATTCACAGGCAACTTCAGCGCCACAGCCGTTTTCAGATAGCCCTCAAAGCAAAGGCTCTAGACGCAAATATTGGTGTGAGAGCTAATTCAATCAAGGAAACACTGCATGTTGGTGAAGGGCATATTGAAGAAGGATCAGCCGAGTGGTTCTTGTGGGAGAACAACTCCATTTGGCTCACTAACTTCACACACCATTAGGCTTCCAAGCAGCTCTCAAGGAAACTCAGTTTTCACACTCTATGCTTAGTGCCCTTTGTATGGCTAGGACTGAAATGAACCTGGTAGAGCATCCCACACAAACGAATGCTCCACATGCGGGTTTCACATGCCAACAACTCCACATTCACAGGCAACTTCAGCGCCACAGCCGTTTTCAGATAGCCCTCAATGCAAAGGCTCTAGACGCAAATATTGGTGTGAGAGCTAATTCAATCAAGGAAACACTGCATGTTGGTGAAGGGCATATTGAAGAAGGATCAGCCGAGTGGTTCTTGTGGGAGAACAACTCCATTTGGCTCACTAACTTCACACACCATCAGGCTTCCAAGCAGCTCTCAAGGAAACTCAGTTTTCACACTCTATGCTTAGTGCCCTTTGTATGGCTAGGACTGAAATGAACCTGGTAGAGCATCCCACACAAACGAATGCTCCACATGCGGGTTTCACATGCCACCAACTCCACATTCACAGGCAACTTCAGCGCCACAGCCGTTTTCAGATAGCCCTCAATGCAAAGGCTCTAGACGCAAATATTGGTGTGAGAGCTAATTCAATCAAGGAAACACTGCATGTTGGTGAAGGGCATATTGAAGAAGGATCAGCCGAGTGGTTCTTGTGGGAGAACAACTCCATTTGGCTCACTAACTTCACACACCATCAGGCTTCCAAGCAGCTCTCAAGGAAACTCAGTTTTCACGCTCTATGTTTACTGCCCTTTGAGTGCATTATCTAGGAATGAACCTGGTAGAGCATCCCACACAAACGAATGCTCCACATGCGGGTTTCACATGCCACCAACTCCACATTGACAGGCAACTTCAGCGCCACAGACGTTTTCAGATAGCCCTCAATGCAAAGGCTCTAGACGCAAATATTGGTGTGAGAGCTAATTCAATCAAGGAAACACTGCATGTTGGTGAAGGGCATATTGAAGAAGGATCAGCCGAGTGGTTCTTGTGGGAGAACAACTCCATTTGGCTCACTAACTTCACACACCATCAGGCTTCCAAGCAGCTCTCAAGGAAACTCAGTTTTCACACTCTATGCTTAGTGCCCTATGAGTGCATTATCTAGGAATGAACCTGGTAGAGCATCCCACACAAACGAATGCTCCACATGCGGGTTTCACATGCCACCAACTCCACATTGACAGGCAACTTCAGCGCCACAGCCGTTTTCAGATAGCCCTCAATGCAAAGGCTCTAGACGCAAATATTGGTGTGAGAGCTAATTCAATCAAGGAAACACTGCATGTTGGTGAAGGGCATATTGAAGAAGGATCAGCCGAGTGGTTCTTGTGGGAGAACAACTCCATTTGGCTTACTAACTTCACACACCATCAGGCTTCCAAGCAGCTCTCAAGGAAACTCAGTTTTCACACTCTATGCTTAGTGCCCTTTGAGTGCATTATCTAGGAATGAACCTGGTAGAGCATCCCACACAAACGAATGCTCCACATGCGGGTTTCACATGCCACCAACTCCACATTGACAGGCAACTTCAGCGCCACAGCCGTTTTCAGATAGCCCTCAATGCAAAGGCTCTAGACACAAATATTGGTGTGAGAGCTAATTCAATGAAGGAAACACGGCATGTTGGTGAAGGGCATATTGAAGAAGGATCAGCCGAGTGGTTCTTGTGGGAGAACAACTCCATTTGGCTCACTAACTTCACACACCATCAGGCTTCCAAGCAGCTCTCAAGGAAACTCAGTTTTCACACTCTATGCTTAGTGCCCTTTGAGTGCATTATCTAGGAATGAACCTGGTAGAGCATCCCACACAAACGAATGCTCCACATGCGGGTTTCACATGCCACCAACTCCACATTCACAGGCAACTTCAGCGCCACAGCCGTTTTCAGATAGCCCTCAATGCAAAGGCTCTAGACACAAATATTGGTGTGAGAGCTAATTCAATGAAGGAAACACTGCATGTTGGTGAAGGGCATATTGAAGAAGGATCAGCTGAGTGGTTCTTGTGGGAGAACAACTCCATTTGGCTCACTAACTTCACACACCATCAGGCTTCCAAGCAGCTCTCAAGGAAACTCAGTTTTCACACTCTATGCTTAGTGCCCTTTGAGTGCCTAGGACTGAAAAGAAGCTTGGTGAGCATCCCACATAAACGAATGCTCCACATGCGGGTTTCACATGCCACCAACTCCACATTGACAGGCAACTTCAGCGCCACAGCCGTTTTCAGATAGCCCTCAATGCAAAGGCTCTAGACGCAAATATTGGTGTGAGAGCTAATTCAATCAAGGAAACACTGCATGTTGGTGAAGGGCATATTGAAGAAGGATCAGCCGAGTGGTTCTTGTGGGAGAACAACTCCATTTGGCTCACTAACTTCACACACCATCAGGCTTCCAAGCAGCTCTCAAGGAAACTCAGTTTTCACACTCTATGCTTAGTGCCCTTTGAGTGCATTATCTAGGAATGAACCTGGTAGAGCATCCCACACAAACGAATGCTCCACATGCGGGTTTCACATGCCACCAACTCCACATTCACAGGCAACTTCAGCGCCACAGCCATTTTCAGATAGCCCTCAATGCAAAGGCTCTAGACGCAAATATTGGTGTGAGAGCTAATTCAATCAAGGAAACACTGCATGTTGGTGAAGGGCATATTGAAGAAGGATCAGCCGAGTGGTTCTTGTGGGAGAACAACTCCATTTGGCTCACTAACTTCACACACCATCAGGCTTCCAAGCAGCTCTCAAGGAAACTCAGTTTTCACACTCTATGCTTAGTGCCCTTTGAGTGCATTATCTAGGAATGAACCTGGTAGAGCATCCCACACAAACGAATGCTCCACATGCGGGTTTCACATGCCACCAACTCCACATTCACAGGCAACTTCAGCGCCACAGCCGTTTTCAGATAGCCCTCAAAGCAAAGGCTCTAGACGCAAATATTGGTGTGAGAGCTAATTCAATCAAGGAAACACTGCATGTTGGTGAAGGGCATATTGAAGAAGGATCAGCCGAGTGGTTCTTGTGGGAGAACAACTCCATTTGGCTCACTAACTTCACACACCATCAGGCTTCCAAGCAGCTCTCAAGGAAACTCAGTTTTCACACTCTATGCTTAGTGCCCTTTGTATGGCTAGGACTGAAATGAACCTGGTAGAGCATCCCACACAAACGAATGCTCCACATGCGGGTTTCACATGCCACCAACTCCACATTCACAGGCAACTTCAGCGCCACAGCCGTTTTCAGATAGCCCTCAATGCAAAGGCTCTAGACGCAAATATTGGTGTGAGAGCTAATTCAATCAAGGAAACACTGCATGTTGGTGAAGGGCATATTGAAGAAGGATCAGCCGAGTGGTTCTTGTGGGAGAACAACTCCATTTGGCTCACTAACTTCACACACCATCAGGCTTCCAAGCAGCTCTCAAGGAAACTCAGTTTTCACGCTCTATGTTTAGTGCCCTTTGAGTGCATTATCTAGGAATGAACCTGGTAGAGCTTGGTCAGCCACACAAACGAATGCTCCACATGCGGGTTTCACATGCCACCAACTCCACATTCACAGGCAACTTCAGCGCCACAGCCGTTTTCAGATCCCTCAATGCAAAGGCTCTAGACGCAAATATTGGTGTGAGAGCTAATTCAATCAAGGAAACACTGCATGTTGGTGAAGGGCATATTGAAGAATGATCAGCCGAGTGGTTCTTGTGGGAGAACAACTCCATTTGGCTCACTAACTTCACACACCATCAGGCTTCCAAGCAGCTCTCAAGAAAACTCAGTTTTCACACTCTATGCTTAGTGCCCTTTGAGTGCATTATCTAGGAATGAACCTGGTAGAGCATCCCACACAAACGAATGCTCCACATGCGGGTTTCACATGCCACCAACTCCACATTCACAGGCAACTTCAGCGCCACAGCCGTTTTCAGATAGCCCTCAATGCAAAGGCTCTAGACGCAAATATTGGTGTGAGAGCTAATTCAATCAAGGAAACACTGCATGCTGGTGAAGGGCATATTGAAGAAGGATCAGCCGAGTGGTTCTTGTGGGAGAACAACTCCATTTGGCTCACTAACTTCACACACCATCAGGCTTCCAAGCAGCTCTCAAGGAAACTCAGTTTTCACACTCTATGCTTAGTGCCCTTTGTATGGCTAGGACTGAAATGAACCTGGTAGAGCATCCCACACAAACGAATGCTCCACATGCGGGTTTCACATGCCACCAACTCCACATTGACAGGCAACTTCAGCGCCACAGCCGTTTTCAGATAGCCCTCAATGCAAAGGCTCTAGACGCAAATATTGGTGTGAGAGCTAATTCAATCAAGGAAACACTGCATGTTGGTGAAGGGCGTATTGAAGAAGGATCAGCCAAGTGGTTCTTGTGGGAGAACAACTCCATTTGGCTCACTAACTTCACACACCATCAGGCTTCTAAGCAGCTCTCAAGGAAACTCAGTTTTCACACTCTATGCTTAGTGCCCTTTGTATGGCTAGGACTGAAATGAACCTGGTAGAGCATCCCACACAAACGAATGCTCCACATGCGGGTTTCACATGCCACCAACTCCACATTCACAGGCAACTTCAGCGCCACAGCCGTTTTCAGATAGCCCTCAAAGCAAAGGCTCTAGACACAAATATTGGTGTGAGAGCTAATTCAATCAAGGAAACACTGCATGTTGGTGAAGGGCATATTGAAGAAGGATCAGCCGAGTGGTTCTTGTGGGAGAACAACTCCATTTGGCTCACTAACTTCACACACCATCAGGCTTCCAAGCAGCTCTCAAGGAAACTCAGTTTTCACACTCTATGCTTAGTGCCCTTTGAGTGCATTATCTAGGAATGAACCTGGTAGAGCATCCCACACAAACGAATGCTCCACATGCGGGTTTCACATGCCACCAACTCCACATTGACAGGCAACTTCAGCGCCACAGCCGTTTTCAGATAGCCCTCAATGCAAAGGCTCTAGACGCAAATATTGGTGTGAGAGCTAATTCAATCAAGGAAACACTGCATGTTGGTGAAGGGCATATTGAAGAAGGATCAGCCGAGTGGTTCTTGTGGGAGAACAACTCCATTTGGCTCACTAACTTCACACACCATCAGGCTTCCAAGCAGCTCTCAAGGAAACTCAGTTTTCACACTCTATGCTTAGTGCCCTTTGTATGGCTAGGAATGAAATGAACCTGGTAGAGCATCCCACACAAACGAATGCTCCACATGCGGGTTTCACATGCCAAAAACTCCACATTCACAGGCAACTTCAGCGCCACAGCCATTTTCAGATAGCCCTCAATGCAAAGGCTCTAGACACAAATATTGGTGTGAGAGCTAATTCAAACAAGGAAACACTGCATGTTGGTGAAGGGCATATTGAAGAAGGATCAGCTGAGTGGTTCTTGTGGGAGAACAACTCCATTTGGCTCACTAACTTCACACACCATCAGGCTTCCAAGCAGCTCTCAAGGAAACTCAGTTTTCACACTCTATGCTTAGTGCCCTTTGTATGGCTAGGACTGAAATGAACCTGGTAGAGCATCCCTCACAAACGAATGCTCCACATGCGGGTTTCACATGCCACCAACTCCACATTCACAGGCAACTTCAGCGCCACAGCCGTTTTCAGATAGCCCTCAAAGCAAAGGCTCTAGACGCAAATATTGGTGTGAGAGCTAATTCAATCAAGGAAACACTGCATGTTGGTGAAGGGCATATTGAAGAAGGATCAGCCGAGTGGTTCTTGTGGGAGAACAACTCCATTTGGCTCACTAACTTCACACACCATCAGGCTTCCAAGCAGCTCTCAAGGAAACTCAGTTTTCACACTCTATGCTTAGTGCTCTTTGTGTGCCTTGGACTGAAATGAACCTGGTAGAGCATCCCACACAAACGAATGCTCCACATGCGGGTTTCACATGCCACCAACTCCACATTCACAGGCAACTTCAGCGCCACAGCCGTTTTCAGATAGCCCTCAATGCAAAGGCTCTAGACGCAAATATTGGTGTGAGAGCTAATTCAATCAAGGAAACACTGCATGTTGGTGAAGGGCATATTGAAGAAGGATCAGGAGAGTGGTTCTTGTGGGAGAACAACTCCATTTGGCTCACTAACTTCACACACCATCAGGCTTCCAAGCAGCTCTCAAGGAAACTCAGTTTTCACACTCTATGCTTAGTGCCCTTTGAGTGCATTATCTAGGAATGAACCTGGTAGAGCATCCCACACAAACGAATGCTCCACATGCGGGTTTCACATGCCACCAACTCCACATTCACAGGCAACTTCAGCGCCACAGCCGTTTTCAGATAGCCCTCAAAGCAAAGGCTCTAGACGCAAATATTGGTGTGAGAGCTAATTCAATCAAGGAAACACTGCATGTTGGTGAAGGGCATATTGAAGAAGGATCAGCCGAGTGGTTCTTGTGGGAGAACAACTCCATTTGGCTCACTAACTTCACACACCATCAGGCTTCCAAGCAGCTCTCAAGGAAACTCAGTTTTCACACTCTATGCTTAGTGCCCTTTGAGTGCCTAGGACTGAAAAGAAGCTTGGTGAGCATCCCACATAAACGAATGCTCCACATGCGGGTTTCACATGCCACCAACTCCACATTGACAGGCAACTTCAGCGCCACAGCCGTTTTCAGATAGCCCTCAATGCAAAGGCTCTAGACGCAAATATTGGTGTGAGAGCTAATTCAATCAAGGAAACACTGCATGTTGGTGAAGGGCATATTGAAGAAGGATCAGCCGAGTGGTTCTTGTGGGAGAACAACTCCATTTGGCTCACTAACTTCACACACCATCAGGCTTCCAAGCAGCTCTCAAGGAAACTCAGTTTTCACACTCTATGCTTAGTGCCCTTTGAGTGCATTATCTAGGAATGAACCTGGTAGAGCATCCCACACAAACGAATGCTCCACATGCGGGTTTCACATGCCACCAACTCCACATTGACAGGCAACTTCAGCGCCACAGCCGTTTTCAGATAGCCCTCAATGCAAAGGCTCTAGACGCAAATATTGGTGTGAGAGCTAATTCAATCAAGGAAACACGGCATGTTGGTGAAGGGCATATTGAAGAAGGATCAGCCGAGTGGTTCTTGTGGGAGAACAACTCCATTTGGCTCACTAACTTCACACACCATCAGGCTTCCAAGCAGCTCTCAAGGAAACTCAGTTTTCACACTCTATGCTTAGTGCCCTTTGTATGGCTAGGACTGAAATGAACCTGGTAGAGCATCCCACACAAACGAATGCTCCACATGCGGGTTTCACATGCCACCAACTCCACATTGACAGGCAACTTCAGCGCCACAGCCGTTTTCAGATAGCCCTCAATGCAAAGGCTCTAGACGCAAATATTGGTGTGAGAGCTAATTCAATCAAGGAAACACTGCATGTTGGTGAAGGGCGTATTGAAGAAGGATCAGCCAAGTGGTTCTTGTGGGAGAACAACTCCATTTGGCTCACTAACTTCACACACCATCAGGCTTCTAAGCAGCTCTCAAGGAAACTCAGTTTTCACACTCTATGCTTAGTGCCCTTTGTATGGCTAGGAATGAAATGAACCTGGTAGAGCATCCCACACAAACGAATGCTACACATGCGGGTTTCACATGCCACCAACTCCACATTCACAGGCAACTTCAGCGCCACAGCCGTTTTCAGATAGCCCTCAATGCAAAGGCTCTAGACACAAATATTGGTGTGAGAGCTAATTCAATCAAGGAAACACTGCATGTTGGTGAAGGGCATATTGAAGAAGGATCAGCCGAGTGGTTCTTGTGGGAGAACAACTCCATTTGGCTCACTAACTTCACACACCATCAGGCTTCCAAGCAGCTCTCAAGGAAACTCAGTTTTCACACTCTATGCTTAGTGCCCTTTGAGTGCATTATCTAGGAATGAACCTGGTAGAGCATCCCACACAAACGAATGCTCCACATGCGGGTTTCACATGCCACCAACTCCACATTCACAGGCAACTTCAGCGCCACAGCCATTTTCAGATAGCCCTCAATGCAAAGGCTCTAGACGCAAATATTGGTGTGAGAGCTAATTCAATCAAGGAAACACTGCATGTTGGTGAAGGGCATATTGAAGAAGGATCAGCCGAGTGGTTCTTGTGGGAGAACAACTCCATTTGGCTCACTAACTTCACACACCATCAGGCTTCCAAGCAGCTCTCAAGGAAACTCAGTTTTCACACTCTATGCTTAGTGCCCTTTGAGTGCATTATCTAGGAATGAACCTGGTAGAGCATCCCACACAAACGAATGCTCCACATGCGGGTTTCACATGCACCAACTCCACATTCACAGACAACTTCAGCGCCACAGCCGTTTTCAGATAGCCCTCAATGTAAAGGCTCTAGACGCAAATATTGGTGTGAGAGCTAATTCAATCAAGGAAACACTGCATGTTGGTGAAGGGCATATTGAAGAAGGATCAGGAGAGTGGTTCTTGTGGGAGAACAACTCCATTTGGCTCACTAACTTCACACACCATCAGGCTTCCAAGCAGCTCTCATGAAACTCAGTTTTCACACTCTATGCTTAGTGCCCTTTGAGTGCATTATCTAGGAATGAACCTGGTAGAGCATCCCACACAAACGAATGCTCCACATGCGGGTTTCACATGCCACCAACTCCACATTCACAGGCAACTTCAGCGCCACAGCCGTTTTCAGATAGCCCTCAATGCAAAGGCTCTAGACACAAATATTAGTGTGAGAGCTAATTCAATCAAGGAAACACTGCATGTTGGTGAAGGGCATATTGAAGAAGGATCAGCCGAGTGGTTCTTGTGGGAGAACAACTCCATTTGGCTCACTAACTTCACACACCATCAGGCTTCCAAGCAGCTCTCAAGGAAACTCAGTTTTCACACTCTATGCTTAGTGCCCTTTGTATGGCTAGGACTGAAATGAACCTGGTAGAGCATCCCACACAAACGAATGCTCCACATGCGGGTTTCACATGCCACCAACTCCACATTCACAGGCAACTTCAGCGCCACAGCCGTTTTCAGATAGCCCTCAATGCAAAGGCTCTAGACGCAAATATTGGTGTGAGAGCTAATTCAATCAAGGAAACACTGCATGTTGGTGAAGGGCATATTGAAGAAGGATCAGCTGAGTGGTTCTTGTGGGAGAACAACTCCATTTGGCTCACTAACTTCACACACCATCAGGCTTCCAAGCAGCTCTCAAGGAAACTCAGTTTTCACGCTCTATGTTTAGTGCCCTTTGAGTGCATTATCTAGGAATGAACCTGGTAGAGCTTGGTCAGCCACACAAACGAATGCTCCACATGCGGGTTTCACATGCCACCAACTCCACATTCACAGGCAACTTCAGCGCCACAGCCGTTTTCAGATAGCCCTCAAAGCAAAGGCTCTAGACGCAAATATTGGTGTGAGAGCTAATTCAATAAAGGAAACACTGCATGCTGGTGAAGGGCATATTGAAGAAGGATCAGCCGAGTGGTTCTTGTGGGAGAACAACTCCATTTGGCTCACTAACTTCACACACCATCAGGCTTCCAAGCAGCTCTCAAGGAAACTCAGTTTTCACACTCTATGCTTAGTGCCCTTTGTATGGCTAGGAATGAAATGAACCTGGTAGAGCATCCCACACAAACGAATGCTCCACATGCGGGTTTCACATGCCACCAACTCCACATTCACAGGCAACTTCAGCGCCACAGCCGTTTTCAGATAGCCCTCAATGCAAAGGCTCTAGACGCAAATATTGGTGTGAGAGCTAATTCAATCAAGGAAACACTGCATGTTGGTGAAGGGCATATTGAAGAAGGATCAGCCGAGTGGTTCTTGTGGGAGAACAACTCCATTTGGCTCACTAACTTCACACACCATCAGGCTTCCAAGCAGCTCTCAAGGAAACTCAGTTTTCACGCTCTATGTTTACTGCCCTTTGAGTGCATTATCTAGGAATGAACCTGGTAGAGCTTGGTCAGCCACACAAACGAATGCTCCACATGCGGGTTTCACATGCCACCAACTCCACATTCACAGGCAACTTCAGCGCCACAGCCGTTTTCAGATAGCCCTCAATGCAAAGGCTCTAGACGCAAATATTGGTGTGAGAGCTAATTCAATCAAGGAAACACTGCATGTTGGTGAAGGGCATATTGAAGAAGGATCAGCCGAGTGGTTCTTGTGGGAGAACAACTCCATTTGGCTCACTAACTTCACACACCATCAGGCTTCCAAGCAGCTCTCAAGGAAACTCAGTTTTCACACTCTATGCTTAGTGCCCTTTGAGTGCCTAGGACTGAAAAGAAGCTTGGTGAGCATCCCACATAAACGAATGCTCCACATGCGGGTTTCACATGCCACCAACTCCACATTCACAGGCAACTTCAGCGCCACAGCCGTTTTCAGATAGCCCTCAATGCAAAGGCTCTAGACGCAAATATTGGTGTGAGAGCTAATTCAATCAAGGAAACACTGCATGTTGGTGAAGGGCATATTGAAGAAGGATCAGCCGAGTGGTTCTTGTGGGAGAACAACTCCATTTGGCTCACTAACTTCACACACCATCAGGCTTCCAAGCAGCTCTCAAGGAAACTCAGTTTTCACACTCTATGCTTAGTGCCCTTTGAGTGCATTATCTAGGAATGAACCTGGTAGAGCATCCCACACAAACGAATGCTCCACATGCGGGTTTCACATGCCACCAACTCCACATTCACAGGCAACTTCAGCGCCACAGCCATTTTCAGATAGCCCCTCAATGCAAAGGCTCTAGACGCAAATATTGGTGTGAGAGCTAATTCAATCAAGGAAACACTGCATGTTGGTGAAGGGCATATTGAAGAAGGATCAGCCGAGTGGTTCTTGTGGGAGAACAACTCCATTTGGCTCACTAACTTCACACACCATCAGGCTTCCAAGCAGCTCTCAAGGAAACTCAGTTTTCACACTCTATGCTTAGTGCCCTTTGAGTGCATTATCTAGGAATGAACCTGGTAGAGCATCCCACACAAACGAATGCTCCACATGCGGGTTTCACATGCCACCAACTCCACATTCACAGGCAACTTCAGCGCCACAGCCGTTTTCAGATAGCCCTCAAAGCAAAGGCTCTAGACGCAAATATTGGTGTGAGAGCTAATTCAATCAAGGAAACACTGCATGTTGGTGAAGGGCATATTGAAGAAGGATCAGCCGAGTGGTTCTTGTGGGAGAACAACTCCATTTGGCTCACTAACTTCACACACCATCAGGCTTCCAAGCAGCTCTCAAGGAAACTCAGTTTTCACACTCTATGCTTAGTGCCCTTTGTATGGCTAGGACTGAAATGAACCTGGTAGAGCATCCCACACAAACGAATGCTCCACATGCGGGTTTCACATGCCACCAACTCCACATTCACAGGCAACTTCAGCGCCACAGCCGTTTTCAGATAGCCCTCAATGCAAAGGCTCTAGACGCAAATATTGGTGTGAGAGCTAATTCAATCAAGGAAACACTGCATGTTGGTGAAGGGCATATTGAAGAAGGATCAGCCGAGTGGTTCTTGTGGGAGAACAACTCCATTTGGCTCACTAACTTCACACACCATCAGGCTTCCAAGCAGCTCTCAAGGAAACTCAGTTTTCACGCTCTATGTTTAGTGCCCTTTGAGTGCATTATCTAGGAATGAACCTGGTAGAGCTTGGTCAGCCACACAAACGAATGCTCCACATGCGGGTTTCACATGCCACCAACTCCACATTCACAGGCAACTTCAGCGCCACAGCCGTTTTCAGATAGCCCTCAATGCAAAGGCTCTAGACGCAAATATTGGTGTGAGAGCGAATTCAATCAAGGAAACACTGCATGCTGGTGAAGGGCATATTGAAGAAGGATCAGCCGAGTGGTTCTTGTGGGAGAACAACTCCATTTGGCTCACTAACTTCACACACCATCAGGCTTCCAAGCAGCTCTCAAGGAAACTCAGTTTTCACACTCTATGCTTAGTGCCCTTTGTATGGCTAGGACTGAAATGAACCTGGTAGAGCATCCCACACAAACGAATGCTCCACATGCGGGTTTCACATGCCACCAACTCCACATTGACAGGCAACTTCAGCGCCACAGCCGTTTTCAGATAGCCCTCAATGCAAAGGCTCTAGACGCAAATATTGGTGTGAGAGCTAATTCAATCAAGGAAACACTGCATGTTGGTGAAGGGCGTATTGAAGAAGGATCAGCCAAGTGGTTCTTGTGGGAGAACAACTCCATTTGGCTCACTAACTTCACACACCATCAGGCTTCTAAGCAGCTCTCAAGGAAACTCAGTTTTCACACTCTATGCTTAGTGCCCTTTGTATGGCTAGGAATGAAATGAACCTGGTAGAGCATCCCACACAAACGAATGCTCCACATGCGGGTTTCACATGCCACCAACTCCACATTCACAGGCAACTTCAGCGCCACAGCCGTTTTCAGATAGCCCTCAAAGCAAAGGCTCTAGACACAAATATTGGTGTGAGAGCTAATTCAATCAAGGAAACACTGCATGTTGGTGAAGGGCATATTGAAGAAGGATCAGCCGAGTGGTTCTTGTGGGAGAACAACTCCATTTGGCTCACTAACTTCACACACCATCAGGCTTCCAAGCAGCTCTCAAGGAAACTCAGTTTTCACACTCTATGCTTAGTGCCCTTTGTATGGCTAGGACTGAAATGAACCTGGTAGAGCATCCCACACAAACGAATGCTCCACATGCGGGTTTCACATGCCACCAACTCCACATTCACAGGCAACTTCAGCGCCACAGCCGTTTTCAGATAGCCCTCAATGCAAAGGCTCTAGACGCAAATATTGGTGTGAGAGCTAATTCAATCAAGGAAACACTGCATGTTGGTGAAGGGCATATTGAAGAAGGATCAGCCGAGTGGTTCTTGTGGGAGAACAACTCCATTTGGCTCACTAACTTCACACACCATCAGGCTTCCAAGCAGCTCTCAAGGAAACTCAGTTTTCACGCTCTATGTTTAGTGCCCTTTGAGTGCATTATCTAGGAATGAACCTGGTAGAGCTTGGTCAGCCACAGAAACGAATGCTCCACATGCGGGTTTCACATGCCACCAACTCCACATTCACAGGCAACTTCAGCGCCACAGCCGTTTTCAGATAGCCCTCAATGCAAAGGCTCTAGACGCAAATATTGGTGTGAGAGCGAATTCAATCAAGGAAACACTGCATGCTGGTGAAGGGCATATTGAAGAAGGATCAGCCGAGTGGTTCTTGTGGGAGAACAACTCCATTTGGCTCACTAACTTCACACACCATCAGGCTTCCAAGCAGCTCTCAAGGAAACTCAGTTTTCACACTCTATGCTTAGTGCCCTTTGTATGGCTAGGACTGAAATGAACCTGGTAGAGCATCCCACACAAACGAATGCTCCACATGCGGGTTTCACATGCCACCAACTCCACATTGACAGGCAACTTCAGCGCCACAGCCGTTTTCAGATAGCCCTCAATGCAAAGGCTCTAGACGCAAATATTGGTGTGAGAGCTAATTCAATCAAGGAAACACTGCATGTTGGTGAAGGGCGTATTGAAGAAGGATCAGCCAAGTGGTTCTTGTGGGAGAACAACTCCATTTGGCTCACTAACTTCACACACCATCAGGCTTCTAAGCAGCTCTCAAGGAAACTCAGTTTTCACACTCTATGCTTAGTGCCCTTTGTATGGCTAGGAATGAAATGAACCTGGTAGAGCATCCCACACAAACGAATGCTCCACATGCGGGTTTCACATGCCACCAACTCCACATTCACAGGCAACTTCAGCGCCACAGCCGTTTTCAGATAGCCCTCAAAGCAAAGGCTCTAGACACAAATATTGGTGTGAGAGCTAATTCAATCAAGGAAACACTGCATGTTGGTGAAGGGCATATTGAAGAAGGATCAGCCGAGTGGTTCTTGTGGGAGAACAACTCCATTTGGCTCACTAACTTCACACACCATCAGGCTTCCAAGCAGCTCTCAAGGAAACTCAGTTTTCACACTCTATGCTTAGTGCCCTTTGAGTGCATTATCTAGGAATGAACCTGGTAGAGCATCCCACACAAACGAATGCTCCACATGCGGGTTTCACATGCCACCAACTCCACATTCACAGGCAACTTCAGCGCCACAGCCGTTTTCAGATAGCCCTCAATGCAAAGGCTCTAGACGCAAATATTGGTGTGAGAGCTAATTCAATCAAGGAAACACTGCATGTTGGTGAAGGGCATATTGAAGAAGGATCAGCCGAGTGGTTCTTGTGGGAGAACAACTCCATTTGGCTCACTAACTTCACACACCATCAGGCTTCCAAGCAGCTCTCAAGGAAACTCAGGTTTCACACTCTATGCTTAGTGCCCTTTGAGTGCATTATCTAGGAATGAACCTGGTAGAGCATCCCACACAAACGAATGCTCCACATGCGGGTTTCACATGCCACCAACTCCACATTCACAGGCAACTTCAGCGCCACAGCCGTTTTCAGATAGCCCTCAATGCAAAGGCTCTAGACGCAAATATTGGTGTGAGAGCTAATTCAATCAAGGAAACACTGCATGTTGGTGAAGGGCATATTGAAGAAGGATCAGCCGAGTGGTTCTTGTGGGAGAACAACTCCATTTGGCTCACTAACTTCACACACCATCAGGCTTCCAAGCAGCTCTCAAGGAAACTCAGTTTTCACACTCTATGCTTAGTGCCCTTTGTATGGCTAGGAATGAAATGAACCTGGTAGAGCATCCCAAACAAACGAATGCTCCACATGCGGGTTTCACATGCCAAAAACTCCACATTCACAGGCAACTTCAGCGCCACAGCCATTTTCAGATAGCCCTCAATGCAAAGGCTCTAGACACAAATATTGGTGTGAGAGCTAATTCAAACAAGGAAACACTGCATGTTGGTGAAGGGCATATTGAAGAAGGATCAGCTGAGTGGTTCTTGTGGGAGAACAACTCCATTTGGCTCACTAACTTCACACACCATCAGGCTTCCAAGCAGCTCTCAAGGAAACTCAGTTTTCACACTCTATGCTTAGTGCCCTTTGAGTGCATTATCTAGGAATGAACCTGGTAGAGCATCCCACACAAACGAATGCTCCACATGCGGGTTTCACATGCCACCAACTCCACATTCACAGGCAACTTCAGCGCCACAGCCGTTTTCAGATAGCCCTCAAAGCAAAGGCTCTAGACGCAAATATTGGTGTGAGAGCTAATTCAATCAAGGAAACACTGCATGTTGGTA